>NC_043975.1:8249315-8363280 GCF_902148855.1 Sphaeramia orbicularis | reverse complement strand
TCAAATGGTAAGGCTATAGTGTGTGTGCTCCAAAAAGGGTCAATTTTGACCAACTTCAAATATGGTTAAAAAATGTCCTAGATCATTTTAGACACTCATTAACGTGTTTCTAGAAGTGTTTCAAAGTTTTTTGTGCCTTTATTTGAAAACTCATCGGCGCCCGCTGGAGTTCAAATGGTAAGGCTATAGTATGTGCTCCAAAAAGGGTCATTTTGGACCATCTTAAATCTGCTTAAAAAGTGTTCTAGATCATTACAGACACCCATCAAAATGTTTCTAGAGGTGTTTAAAGGAATTTTGAGCCTTTACCTGAAATGTCATCAGTGTCCCCTGGAGTTCAAATGGTAAGGCTATAGTATGTGCTCCAAAAAGGGTAATTTTGGACCATCTTTAATCTGCTTAAACAGTGTTCTAGATCATTCCAGACACCCATCAACATGTTTCTAGAGGTGTTTAAAGGAGTTTTGAGCCTTTATCCACAAATTCATCAGCGCCCCCTGGAGTTCAAATGGTAAGGCTATAGTATGTGCTCCAAAAAGGGTAATTTTGGACCATCTTCAAATCTCCTTAAAAAGTGTTCTAGATTATTCTAGAAACCCATAAACATGTTTCTAGAGGTGTTTAGAGTTTTATTGAGCCTTTATCAAAACATTATTCGGCGCCCCCTGGAGTTCAAATGGTAAGGCTATAGTGTGTGCACCAAAAAGGGAAATTTTGGACCATCTTCAAATCTGCTTCAAAAGTGTTCTAGATCATTCTAGACACCCATCAACATGTTTCTGGAGGTGTTTAGTGATGTTTTGGGCCTTTACCTGAAAATTCAACGGTGCCCCCTGGAGTTCAGATAGTAAGTCTATAGTATGTGCTCCAAAAAGGGTAATTTTGTACAATCTTCAAATCTAATTAAAAAGTGTTCTAGATTATTCTAGACACCCATCAACATGTTTCTAGAGGTGTTTAAAGGTTTTCTCAGCCTTTATCAAAAAATTATTCGGCGCCCCCTGGAGTTCAAATGGTAAGGCTATAGTATGTGCTCCAAAAAGGGTCATTTGGACCATCTTCAAATCTGCTTAAAAAGTGTTCTAGATCATTCTAGACAACCATCAACATCTTTCTAGAGGTGTTTAAAGGTGTTTTGAGCCTTTACCGGAAAATTCATCGGCGCCCCCTGGAGTTCAAATGGTAAGGCTATAGTATGTGCTCCAAAAAGGGTAATTTTGGACCATCTTCAAATATTCTTAAAAAGTGTTCTAGATTATTCTAGAAACCGTTCAACATTATTCTAGAGGTGTTTACAGGTTTTTTGAGCCTTTATTAAAAATTTATTCGGCGCCCCCTGGAGTTCAAATGGTAAGGCTATAGTGTGTGTGCTCCAAAAAGGGTAATTTTTGACCTTCCTCAAATCTGGTTAAAAAGTGTTCTAGATCATTTTAGACACCCATTAACATGTTTCTAGAGGTGTTTAAAGGTGTTTTGAGCCTTTACCTGAAAATTCATCGGTGCCCCCTGGAGTTCAAATGGTAAGGCTATAGTGTGTGTGCTCCAAAAAGGGTCAATTTTGACCAACTTCAAATATGGTTAAAAAATGTTCTAGATCATTTTAGACACTCATTAAAGTGTTTCTAGAAGTGTCTCAAAGTTTTTTGTGCCTTTATTTGAAAACTCATTGGCGCCTGCTGGAGTTCAAATGGTAAGGCTATAGTATGTGCTCCAAAAAGGGTCATTTTGGACCATCTTAAATCTGCTTAAAAAGTGTTCTAGATCATTCCAGACACCCACCAAATGTTTCTAGAGGTGTTTAAAGGAATTTTAAGTGTTTATCCACAAATTCATCAGTGCCCCCTGGAGTTCAAATGGTAAGGCTATAGTATGTGCTCCAAAAAGGGTAATTTTGGACCATCTTCAAATCTGCTTCAAAAGTGTTCTAGATCATTCTAGAAACCCATCAACATGTTTCTGGAGGTGTTTAGTAATGTTTTGAGTCTTTACCTGAAAATTAAACGGTGCCCCCTAGAGTTCAGATAGTAAGGCTATATAGTATGTGCTCCAAAAAGGGTAATTTGGACCATCTTCAAATCTGCTTAAAAAGAGTTCTAAATCATTCTAGATACCCATAAACATGTTTCTAGAGGTGTTTAAAGGTTTTTTGAGCTTTTATAAAAAAATTATTTGGCGCCCCCTGGAGTTTAAAATGGTAAGGCTATAGTATGTGCTCCAAAAAGGGTAATTTTGGACCATCTTCAAATCTGCTTCAAAAGTGTTCTAGATCATTCTAGACACCCATCAACATGTTTCTAGTGATGTTTAAAGGTGTTTTGAGCCTTTACCTGAAAACTCATCAGCGCCCCCTGGAGTTCAAATGGTAAGGTATGTGCTCCAAAAAGGGTAAATTTGACCAACTTCAAATATGGTTAAAAAATGTTCTAGATCATTTTAAACACTCATTAATGTGTTTCTAGAAGTGTTTCAAAGTTTTTTGAGCCTTTATTTGAAAACTCATCAGCGCCCGCTGGAGTTCAAATGGTAAGGCTATAGTATGTGCTCCAAAAAGGGTAATTTTGGACCATCTTAAATCTGCTTAAAAAGTGTTCTAGATCATTCCAGACACCCATCAATATTTTCTAGAGGTGTTTAAAGGTTTTCTGAGCCTTTATCAAAAAATTATTCGGTGCCCCCTGGAGTTCAAATGGTAAGGCTATAGTATGTGCTCCAAAAAGGGTAATTTGGACCATCTTCAAATCTGCTTAAAAAGTGTTCTAGATCATTCTAGACACCCATCAACATGTTTCTAGAGGTGTTTAAAGGTGTTTTGAGCCTTTATTTGAAAACTCATCAGCGCCCCCTGGAGTTCAAATGGTAAGGCTATAGTATGTGCTCCAAAAATGGTAATTTTTGACCTTCCTCAAATCTGGTTAAAAAGTGTTCTAGATCATTTTAGACACCCATCAATATGTTTCTAGAGGTGTTTAAAGGTGTTTAGAGCCTTTACCTGAAAATTCATCGGCGCCCCGTGGAGTTAAAATGGTAAGACTATAGTATGTGCTCCAAAAAGGGTAAATTTTGACCAACTTCAAATATGGTTAAAAAATGTTCTAGATCATTTTAGACCCTCATTAACGTGTTTCTAGAAGTGTTTCAAAGTTTTTGAGCCTTTATTTGAAAACTCATCGGCGCCCGCTGGAGTTCAAATGGTAAGGCTATAGTATGTGCTCCAAAAAGGGTAATTTTGACCTTCCTCAAATCTGGTTAAAAAGTGTTCTAGATCATTTTAGATACCCATTAACATGTTTCTAGAGGTGTTTAAAGGTGTTTTGAGCCTTTACCTGAAAATTCATCGGTGCCCCCTGGAGTTCAAATGGTAAGGCTATAGTGTGTGTGCTCCAAAAAGGGTCAATTTTGACCAACTTCAAATATGGTTAAAAAGTGTTCTAGATCATTCTAGACACCCATCAACATGTTTCTAGAGGTGTTTAAAGGTGTTTTGAGCCTTTATTTGAAAACTCATCAGCGCCCCCTGGAGTTCAAATGTTAAGGCTATAGTATGTGCTCCAAAAAGGGTAATTTTTGACCTTCCTCAAATCTGGTTAAAAAGTGTTCTAGATCATTTTAGACACCCATCAATATGTTTCTAGAGGTGTTTAAAGGTGTTTAGAGCCTTTACCTGAAAATTCATCGGCACCCCGTGGAGTTAAAATGGTAAGGCTATAGTATGTGCTCCAAAAAGGGTAAATTTTGACCAACTTCAAATATGGTTAAAAAATGTTCTAGATAATTTTAGACCCTCATTAACGTGTTTCTAGAAGTGTTTCAAAGTTTTTTGAGCCTTTATTTAAAAACTCATCGGCGCCCGCTGGAGTTCAAATGGTAAGGCTATAGTATGTGCTCCAAAAAGGGTAATTTTGGACCATCTTAAATCTGCTTAAAAAGTGTTCTAGATCATTCCAGACACCCATCAACATGTTTCTAGATGTGTTTAAAGGAGTTTTGAGTCTTTATCCAAAAATTCATCAGCGCCCCCTGGAGTTCAAATGGTAAGGCTATAGTGTGTGCTCCAAAAAAGGTAAATTTGGACCATCTTCAAATCTGCTTCAAAAGTGTTCTAGATCATTCTAGACACCCATCAACATGTTTCTGGAGGTGTTTAGTGATGTTTTGAGCCTTTACCTGAAAATTCAACGGTGCCCCCTGGAGTTCAGATAGTAAGGCTATAGTATGTGCTCCAAAAAGGGTAATTTGGACCATCTTCAAATCTGCTTAAAAAGAGTTCTAAATCATTCTAGATACCCATCAACATGTTTCTAGAGGTGTTTAAAGGTGTTTTGAGCCTTTACCTGAAAATTCATCGGCGACCCCTGGAGTTCAAATGGTAAGGCTATAGTATGTGTTCCAAAAATGGTAATTTTGTACCATCTTCAAATCCAATTAAAAAGTGTTCTAGATTATTCTAGACACCCATCAACATGTTTAAAGAGGTGTTTAGAGGTTTTCTGAGCCTTTATCAAAAAATTATTCGGCGCCCCCTGGAGTTCAAATGGTAAGGCTATAGTATGTGCTCCAAAAAGGGTAATTTGGACCATTTTCAAATCTGCTTTAAAAGTGTTCTAGATCATTCTAGACACCCATCAAACTGTTTCTAGAGGTGTTTAAAGGTGTTTTGAGCCTTTACCTGAAAATTCATCGCCGCCCCCTGGAGTTAAAATGGTAAGGCTATAGTGTGTGCTCCAAAAAGGGTAAATTTTTACCAACTTCAAATATGGTTAAAAAATGTTCTAGATCATTTTAGACATCATTAACGTGTTTCTAGAAGTGTTTCAAAGTTTTTTGAGCCTTTATTTGAAAACTCATCGGCGCTCGCTGGAGTTCAAATGGTAAGGCTATACTGTATTATGTGCTCCAAAAAGGGTAATTTTGGACCATCTTAAATCTGCTTAAAAAGTGTTCTAGATCATTCCAGACACCCATTAACATGTTTCTAGAAGTGTTTAAAGGAGTTTTGAGCCTTTATCCACAAATTCATCAGCGCCCCCTAGAGTTCAAATGGTAAGGCTATAGTATGTGCTCCAAAAATGGTAATTTTGTACCATCTTCAAATCTAATTAAAAAGTGTTCTAGATTATTCTAGACACCCATCAACATGTTTAAAGAGGTGTTTAAAGGTTTTCTGAGCCTTTATCAAAAAATTATTCGGCGCCCCCTGGAGTTCAAATGGTAAGGCTATAGTATGTGCTCCAAAAAGGGTAATTTGGACCATTTTCAAATCTGCTTTAAAAGTGTTCTAGATCATTCTAGACACCCATCAACATGTTACTAGAGGTGTTTAAAGGTGTTTAGAGCCTTTACCTGAAAATTCATCGGCGCCCCTGGAGTCAAAATGGTAAGGCTATAGTATGTGCTCCAAAAAGGGTAAATTTTGACAAACTTCAAATATGGTTAAAAAATGTTCTAGATCATTTTAGACACTCATTAACGTGTTTCTAGAAGTGGTTCAAAGTTTTTTGGGCCTTTATTTGAAAACTCATCGGCGCCCGCTGGAGTTCAAATGGTAAGGCTATAGTATTTGCTCCAAAAAGGGTAATTTTGGACCATCTTAAATCTGCTTAAAAAGTGTTCTAGATCATTTCAGACACCCATCAAAAGGTTTCTAGAGGTGTTTAAAGGTGTTTTTTGCCTTTATCCACAAATTCATCAGCGCCCCCTGGAGTTCAAATGGTAAGACTATAGTATGTGCTCCAAAAAGGGTAATTTTGGACCATCTTAAATCTGCTTAAAAAGTGTTCTAGATCATTCCAGACACCCATCAACATGTTTCTAGAAGTGTTTAAAGGAGTTTTGAGCCTTTATCCACAAATTCATCAGCGCCCCCTGGAGTTCAAATGGTAACGCTATAGTATGTACTCCAAAAAGAGTAATTTTGGACCATCTTCAAATCTGCTTCAAAAGTGTTCTCGATCATTCTAGACACCCATCAAAATGTTTCTAGAGGTGTTTAAAGGTGTTTTGAGCCTTTATTTGAAAACTCATCAGCGCCCCCTGGAGTTCAAATGGTAAGGCTATAGTATGTGCTCCAAAAAGGGTAATTTTTGACCATCCTCAAATCTGGTTAAAAAGTGTTCTAGATCATTTTAGACACCCATTAACATGTTTCTAGAGGTGTTTCAAAGTTTTTTGAGTCTTTATTTGAAAACTCATCGGCGCCCGCTGGAGTTCAAATGGTAAAGGTATAGTATGTGCTCCAAAAAGGGTAAATTTTGACCAACTTCAAATATGGTTAAAAAATGTTCTACATCATTTTAGACACTCATTAATGTGTTCCTAGAAGTGTTTCAAAATTTTTTGAGCCTTTATTTGAAAACTCATCAGCGCCCGCTGGAGTTCAACTTGTAAGGCTATAGTATGTTCTCCAAAAAGGGTAATTTTGGACCATCTTAAATCTGCTTAAAAAGTGTTCTAGATCATTCCAGACACCCATCAACATGTTTCTAGAGGTGTTTAAAGGAATTTTAAGTGTTTATCCACAAATTCATCAGCGCCCCCTGGAGTTCAAATGGTAAGGCTATAGTATGTGCTCCAAAAAGGCTAATTTTGGACCATCTTAAATCTGCTTAAAAAGTGTTCTAGATCATTCCAGACACCCATCAACATGTTTCTAGATGTGTTTAAAGGAGTTTTGAGCCTTTATCCACAAATTCATCAGCGCCCCCTGGAGTTCAAATGGTAAGGCTATAGTGTGTGCTCCAAAAAGGGTAATTTTGGACCATCTTCAAATATGCTTCAAAAGTGTTCTAGATCATTCTAGACACCCATCAACATGTTTCTAGAGGTGTTTAAAGGTGTTTTGAGCCTTTACCTGAAAATTCATCGGCGCCCCCTGGAGTTCAAATGGTAAGGCTATAGTATGTGCTCCAAAAATGGTAGTTTTGTACCATCTTCAAATCCAATTAAAAAGTGTTCTAGATTATTCTAGACACCCATCAACATGTTTAAAGAGGTGTTTAGAGGTTTTCTGAGCCTTTATCAAAAAATTATTCGGCGCCCCCTGGAGTTCACATGGTAAGGCTATAGTATGTGCTCCAAAAAGGGTAATTTGGACCATTTTCAAATCTGCTTTAAAAGTGTTCTAGATCATTCTAGACACCCATCAAACTGTTTCTAGAGGTGTTTAAAGGTGTTTTGAGCCTTTACCTGAAAATTCATCGCCGCCCCCTGGAGTTAAAATGGTAAGGCTATAGTGTGTGCTCCAAAAAGGGTAAATTTTGACCAGCTTCAAATATGGTTAAAAAATGTTCTAGATCATTTTAGACATCATTAACGTGTTTCTAGAAGTGTTTCAAAGTTTTTTGAGCCTTTATTTGAAAACTCATCGGCGCCCGCTGGAGTTCAAATGGTACGGCTATACTGTATTATGTGCTCCAAAAAGGGTAATTTTGGACCATCTTAAATCTGCTTAAAAGTGTTCTAGATCATTCCAGACACCCATCAACATGTTTCTAGAAGTGTTTAAAGGAGTTTTGAGCCTTTATCCACAAATTCATCAGCGCCCCCTGGAGTTCAAATGGTAAGGCTATAGTATGTGCTCCAAAAATGGTAATTTTGTACCATCTTCAAATCTAATTAAAAAGTGTTCTAGATTATTCTAGACACCCATCAACATGTTTAAAGAGGTGTTTAAAGGTTTTCTGAGCCTTTATCAAAAAATTATTCGGCGCCCCCTGGAGTTCAAATGGTAAGGCTATAGTATGTGCTCCAAAAAGGGTAATTTGGACCATTTTCAAATCTGTTTTAAAAGTATACTAGATCATTCTAGACACCCATCAACATGTTTCTAGAGGTGTTTAAAGGTGTTTTGAGCCTTTACCTGAAAATTCATCGGCGCCCCTGGAGTTAAAATGGTAAGGCTATAGTATGTGCTCCAAAAAGGGTAAATTTTGACAAACTTCAAATATGGTTAAAAAATGTTCTAGATCATTTTAGACACTCATTAACGTGTTTCTAGAAGTGGTTCAAAGTTTTTTTGGCCTTTATTTGAAAACTCATCGGCGTCCGCTGGAGTTCAAATGGTAAGGCTATAGTATGATCTCCAAAAGGGGTAATTTTGTACCATCTTCAAATCTTCTTAAAAGTGTTCTAGATCATTCTAGACACCCATCAACATGTTTCTAGGGGTGTCAAAAGTTGTTTTTTTCCTTTATCCACAAATTCATCGGCGCCCCCTGGAGTTCAAATGGTAAGGCTATAGTATGTGCTCCAAAAAGGGTAATTTTGGACCATCTTCAAATCTGCGTCAAAATTGTTCTAGATCATTCTAGACACCCATCAACATGTTTCTAGAGGTGTTTCAATGTGTTTTGAGCCTTTATCCACAAATTCATCGGTGCCCCCTGGAGTTCAAATGGTAAGGCTATAGTATGTGCTCCAAAAAGGGTAATTTTTGACCACCTTCAAATCTGGTTAAAAAGTGTTCTAGATCATTCTAGACACCCATCAACATGTTTCTAGAGGTTTTAAAAGGTGTTTGAGCTTTTATTTGAAAATACATTGGTGCCCCCCAGTGTTCAAATTGTAAGGCTATAGCATGTGCTCCAAAAAGGGTAATTTTATGACCATCTTAAAATCTGGTTAAAAAGTGATCTAGATCATTTTAGACACCCATCAACATGTTTCTAGGGGTGTTTCAAGGTGTTTTAAGCCTTTACCTGAAATTCATCGGCGCCCCCTGGTGTTCAAATTGTAAATTGAAAATCTGACAATTCATCGGTGCCCCCTTGAATTCAAATGGAAAGGCTATAGTATGTGCTCCAAAAAGGGTAATTTTGGACCATCTTTATTTTTTTCTTAAAAAGTGTTCTAGATCATTTTAGACACCCATCAACATTTTTCTAGGGGTGTTTCAAGGTGTTTTGAGCCTTCATCCGAAAATTAATCGGCGCCCCCTTGAGTTCAAATGGTAAGGCTATAGTATGTGGTCCAAAAGGGTAATTTTTGACCATCATCAAATCTTGTTTTAAAGTGTTCTAGGTCATATTAGACAACCATCAACATGTTACTAGAGGTTTTTAAAGGTGTTTTGAGTCTTTATCCAAAAATTCCTCGGTGCCACCTGATTTTCAAACAGTAAGACTATATAGTATGTTCTCCAAAACTGGTCATTCTGGACACATCCTCAAATGTGGCTAAAGGTGTTTTAAGTGATTAAAGAGGACCATCTAAGTTTTTTCTTGAGGTGTTTTAAGGTGTTTCCAGCCTTTCTTCTAAAATTTGTCAGTTCCCTCGGGTGGCCGAACAGTAAGGCTATGGTATGTGCTCCAAAAACGGTCATTCTGGACACATTATCAAATGTAGTTAAAAAGTGTCCTAAATCATTAATCAGGACCACTAAATTGTTCCCTAAAGTATTTCAAGAACTTTCAAGCTTTTATTCCCAAATTCATCAGCACACTCTAGTGATCACATGGTAAGGCTATAGTACATGCTCCGTGAATTGGACACATTAGTACATAAAAAGTGCTCTAGATCATTACTGAGGTCCGTTTAAGCAATACTTAAGGTGTTTCAACTATTTTGTCAATATTCGTCAGCTCCCTCTGGTGGCCAAACAGTAAAGCTATAGTATGTGCTCCAAAAATGGTCATTCTGGACACATCATCAAATTTGGTTAAGAAGTGCTCTAGATAATTACTGAGGTCCATCTAATTGTTCCCTAAGATATTTCAAGAACTTTCCAGCCTTTATTCCAAGATTCCTCAACACCCTCTGGTTGTATGTGCTCTGAAAATGGTCATTCTAGACATATTATCAGATGTTGTTAAAAACTGTTCTAGATCATTACTGAGGTCCATTTCAGCACTCCTTAAGGTGTTTCAACAATTTTTGCCAACAGTCATCAGCGCCCTCTGATGGTCAGAGAGTAAGGCTATAGTATGTGCTCTAAAAAGGAGCATTCTGGACACATCATCAAATGTGGCTAAGAAGTGCTTTCGGTCATTTATGAGGACCGTTAAATTGTTCCCTAAGGTATTTCAAGAACTTTCAAGCTTTTATTCCAAAATTCATTAGCGCCCTCTGTTGGTCAAATGGTAAGGTTGTAGGATGTGTTCCGAAAAGGACCATTCTGGACACATTATCAAATGAAGTTAAAAAGAACCCTAGATCATTAATGAAGACCATTAAATTGTTCCCTAAGGTATTTCAAGAACTTTCAAGCTTTTATTCCAAAATTCATCTGCACACTCCAGTGACCAAATGGTAAGGCTACAGTATGTGCTCCAAAAACGGTCTTTCTGGATGCATCATCAAATTTGATTAAGAAGTGCTCTAGATAATTACTGAGGACCATCTAATTGTTCCCTAAGGTATTTCAAGAACTTTTAAGCCTTTATTCCAAACTTCATCAGTTCCCTCTGGTGGTCCAACAGTAAAGCTATAGTATGTGCTCCAAAAATGGTCATTCTGGACACATCATCTAATGTGGCTAAAAACTGCTCTAGATCATTACTGAGGTCCATTTAAGCAACCCTTAAGGTGTTTCAACTATTTTTGTCAACATTCATCAGCACCCCCTTGTGGCCAAATGGTAAGGCTATAGTACATGCTCCAAAAAGGGTCGTTCTGGACACATCATCAAATTTGGTTAAAAATTGCTCTAGATCGTTACTGAGGTCCATTTAATTGTTGCCTAACATGTTTCAAGGCTTTGTTCCAACATTCATTAGCGCCCTCTGGTGGCCCAATAGTAAAGCATGATAGTAAAGTATGTGCTCCAAAAACGGTCATTCTGGACACATCATCAAATTTGGTTAAGAAGTGCTCTTGATAATTACTGGGGTCCATCTAATTGTTCCCTAAGATATTTCAAGAACTTTCAAGCCTTTATTCCAAAATTCATCAGCACACTCCGGCGACCAAATGGTAAGGTAAATGGTATGTGGTCCAAAAAGGGTCATTCTGAGATATCAAATGCAGTTAAAAAGTGCTCTAGATCGTTATTAAGGTCCATTTAAGCACTCCTTAAGGTGTTTCAACTATTTCTGTCAACATTCATCAGTGCCCTCTGATGGCCAAACAGTAAGGCTATATAGTATGTGCTCTAAAAAGGAGCATTCTGGACACATCATCAAATGTGGTTAAGAAGTGCTCTAGGTCATTTATGAGGACCGTTAAATTTTTCCCTAAGGTATTTCAAGAACTTTCAAGCTTTTATTCCAAAATTCATCTGCACACTCCAATGACCAAATGGTAAGGCTACAGTATGTGCTCCAAAAACGGTCTTTCTGGACGCATAATCAAATTTGGTTAAGAAGTGCTCTAGATAATTACTGAGGTCCATCTAATTGTTCCCTAAGGTATTTCAAGAACTTTCAAGCTTTTATTCCAAAATTCATTAGCGCCCTCTGTTGGTCAAATGGTAAGGTTGTAGGATGTGTTCCGAAAAGGACCATTCTGGACACATTATCAAATGAAGTTAAAAAGAACCCTAGATCATTAATGAAGACCATTAAATTGTTCCCTAAGGTATTTCAAGAACTTTCAAGCTTTTATTCCAAAATTCATCTGCACACTCCAATGACCAAATGGTAAGGCTACAGTATGTGCTCCAAAAACGGTCTTTCTGGACGCATAATCAAATTTGGTTAAGAAGTGCTCTAGATAATTACTGAGGTCCATCTAATTGTTCCCTAAGGTATTTCAAGAACTTTTAAGCCTTTATTCCAAACTTCATCAGTGCCCTCTGGTGGCCCAACAATAAAGCTGTAGTATGTGCTCCAAAAACGGTCATTCTGGACACATCATCAAATGTGGCTAAAAAATGCTCTAGATCATTCCTGAGGTCCACTTAAGCACTCCTTAAGGTCTTTCAGCTATTTCTTTCAACATTCGTCAGCACAAACACTAAAGTTATGGTATGTGCTCCAAAAATGGTCATTCTGGACACATCATCAGATTTGGTTAAGAAGTGCTCTAGATCATAATTAGGTCCATTTAATTGTTCCCGAAGATGATTCAAGACTTTATTCCAACATTCGTCAGCGCCCTCTGGTGAGTCTTAAAGTACTCCGTCGTGAGTCTTTTCTTTCCTCTTGACTGTACACTGCTGACTTCTTCATCTATTTTCTCGACTCTTTCTTGTGAATCTTTTATCTCCGTAACCCTGAAACTCACCTGAATGGCTCCGTTTCGTGAACGTCCAAGGCGGCTCCACGTATCCTCCCCTCCTTCAAAGCCTGGGCCAGGGCCTTCTCATCCACCAGACCTCCTCGCGCGGTGTTAACCAGGAACGCACCCTGACGCATCTACAAAAAAAACGCAAACAAATCAACACCGAGATGCCGAAATAAATCCTGTAATTTCCAGGTGAAATATCAGATGCGTGCGGTTTTGTGTTGAGTCTGACAGTCGGAGGGGGTGATCTGTCTGGATCTAAAGCGGGACATCAATCTGGATTGGAGGTCCAAGGTTCGTGCAGCATTTTGAGGGTCTTAACACATATTACGCGAGAAGAAAAAAAAAGTGCGGGACACCTTTGTTGCTCAAAGATTTATGAGACAGGGAGCACCTGGGGGAAAAATACTGTCAGATGTGGGATAAAGAACAGTCTTTATCCAAAACCAGGAGATGAAATGAAGGATGAGGGATGAGCTAAAAGATGAGGCAGCACCCCCCCACCCCCTACCCATTGCCGCTCATAAAAAAAAAAAAAAGCACAACAAAAGTGTAAGAGGGAGGAAGAAGAGAAAAAAAAAATCAAATGAATATGCTCAGAAGAAAGTAATCCCTTAATCTTGACAAAAGCTGAAATCCAGGGGCATGAAAAGCTTTTACGCTGGCAGGCAGTCTTTTATTAGGCCTTGGTGGTTTTGACACACAAACACACACACGTTTCCACTTTAGAAAGCCGAGAGCGACTGCCAAGATTTTTTGGTTGAGGAACGGGAGGAAAGTGTTCCTTCATTGCAGCACTTAAGAGGCAGCTGAGAATCTTAAGCTTTGGAAAAGACACAGAGTTAACTAGGTTAGGCTATTACCCGACACCCACTTTTACTGTCAACACATCGAAAGGGAGGCGAGGAGAAAAAAAAAAACGCGACTGGTAACGCGGGCAGATATTGACAGATAAGTCGAGGTTCTATCTACGGCGCATGCGGTTCCTCGACTTCCCTGCAGGTGTCACTCCAGGCAACGCCTCCGAGCGCAGATATCGACTCGTGGAAGAGCAGCACTTTCCCCTCGCTGTGCTCCGGGCCCCCCCGCTGCGCAGCCGAGTCGATATATTTGCTGTAGCCGTGGGCTGGCGCTAATTGCATTTGACAGAGCAAAGGAATGAATTTGTGTCCAGCTTTGGAGGAGCTTAAGATAAAGAGCAGGGAATGTGCAGGCAGGAAGGCTGCTGCTGCTGTTTCCCGTCTGTTTTTTTTTTTTCCCTTTTTTCTCTTTTTCTTCTCTACTGATGATGATAATGCTCTTTAAGGACGGCCTCCGGGCTCACACAGTAATAATACACCGGCAGCTCCTGTCTACCTGTTAGATAGCAGTGCATTAAACCCAGGTTAGGTCACAGCTGTTCAATAGGATTTCAGCTCCGTCCAAATGACGCAAACCTAGCCACTGTTTCTGAGTCAAACCCCGTAGCGCTAGTGATGTGATGTTCACGAATGAATCGAATCTTTTGAATGGCTCTTTGAATTGAACCAGTGGCGATTTCTCACAGACTGCAAGGGAAGCCCGGCTTCCCCAAAAATTATGAAAATTAAATGGTTAAATATGTTCGGTTGTGTTGACATTTCATTGACTACAAATGTGTTAGAACACGTTCATCTCACAGACGAGTTCGTTCAGAATCAGTTTTATCACAAATCAACGGACGCGATGTTGTTCACTTCTCCTCCATTCCCGTGTCTCTGTTTTCTCATTCCATCTCTGCTCAGTGCATTTGTCCGTAGACTCTCAGCGTCCATGCACTTCAATGGGACTGAGTGGAACAGTTTTTTTCATTGCCTCAAAACTGGACGGTAATTGGATAAATGCCACCATGTTGTCCCGCCCCCGGACGCCGGGGCGTCTCTGGGGGTGAATGGAGCTGTGGGCGGAGCTCGGCTGGGCTGGACGCCAGAATCCCACGTGCTGATTGGAGGATCAGTCGAAAGGCTGAATCTCGTTTGATTGACAGCTGTTTTCAGATCTACTCCTTCACTGACACAGTTCAGTTTAATACCGTCGCACATTCTGCTGGGAAATCAAGAGAGAAACCACTATGAAATTACTCGTTCATTTCTTGCACTGTAAATAAAACACACTCATTGTACTTCCTTGTTTCAATTTAACATAATTTCAGCGTTTTCTTGTTTCAGTTCCATAATTTAATCATTTCTTGTTCGAGTTTAATATCATTTTGTAGATAGTTAAATCAATCAAACTGTCGGTTAGGTCGGGGTGAAAGGAGCATCTGTAGTTTAAAAAGGCTGAAGTCTGACACCCACAACACACTGGGCCAATGCTGTCTGAGCAGAGCGGACACTGGTCCAGTCCCTGGAAAAGACGCCTACTTGGTACGATAAGGTTACTGACCATTTTCTTAAAAAGGAACGGAGGGCCGAATGTATGTTTAAATAACTTGACTTTTTTTTTTTTTTTGATGTAAGCTGACAATGAGCTTCCCCTGTCTGAAAGACGAGCAGCCGCCACTGAAATGAACGATGGGAACCGAGTCTTTGTAAAGAGCCATTCTTTTTTTTTTTTTTTTTTTTAAGGAGGAAGTGTCCGATTGCCTGTCAATGTAGCATCACTGGGGAGGTGAGAATGTTCGAGCAGAAAAAAAAGAATGCTTGTGCACTGCGCATGCCTCATGGCAAGAAGTTAGCAAAAAAAACAACAGTTTGAAGCGTAAGGTGAGCATACTCGAGGATAAATGATAAATCGCTTTTGTGTTTTGTGCATTTTTTCTGTATGTTTACCAACATAATGTTCTTGTTCTGAGAACTGCACTACAGTTCAGGTATTTAAGTAACTGCAGTGATTAATCACTGTTGTGTTTTGTGCAATTTTTTCCATATGTTTACACACATTTATTGTTCTTGTTTTGAGGAGAATAAAATGTTATTTCATAAGAAAATGTTTTATTTTATTCTTCATTTTTAGGCTACAGACTAGTCCACATAATGCATCGTGATATTTTTGGTCAAATTCCAGCATTTGCCTAATGTCACCCCTCATGTCATGGATTTAGCCCACACATTTGAACTAACTATTCTTTTTTAGAGTAAGATAATATTTACTGCTGCGCCAATTAAACACCTTTAAAATGTAATGTCAGTCATCACATGTAGCCTATTTAGTCATTAAAACATCGGTGTTTCAAAATAATGCAAGAAACATGAAAGAGCCAGTCTTTTGAACGACTCTTTTCAGTGAACGGCTCCCTTCAAAGAGCCAAAAGTCCCATTACTACATAGTGCACAGGTGTTAAACATGCGTCCCGGGGGCCAAATCAGGCCCACCAAAAGGACCAATCCGGCCTTTGGGATGAATGTGTGAAATGCAAAAATTACACTAAGATATTAACAATCCTTTTAGTTCAGGTTCCACATTCAGACCAATTCAATCTCAAGTGGGCGGGACCAGTCAAATACTATCATAATGACATAAAAATAATGACAATTCCAAATTTTTCTCTTTTTGCACATGTATTTACACTAAAACAAAGTATAATTTCGCAAAAAATGTGAATAACCTGAACAAATATGAACAACCTGAAATGTTTTCAGAGAAGTAAGTACAATTTTAACAATTTTCTGTCTGTTATGAAATGTTTTGTGTGTTTGTAGATCCACTGTAATCTGTAAGTTCTAATGCACATGTGTAAATGATAAACTGAGGCAGAACACTGTTAAAATTACACTTATTTTTTTAGTTCGTTCATGTTATTCACATCTTTTGAAAGGATAGTTTGTAGATGTAAACCTTTTCATAATATAAATTT
Source organism: Sphaeramia orbicularis (assembly GCF_902148855.1). NCBI lineage: Eukaryota > Metazoa > Chordata > Actinopteri > Kurtiformes > Apogonidae > Sphaeramia > Sphaeramia orbicularis. The sequence continues at coordinate 8,347,310 of NC_043975.1, read as the reverse complement.
ACTTTTTTCGCTCTAAAACATAGAAAAGTTTGGAGTTGACATTATTTATATATTATTGTGTTATTATTTTACTGGTCCGGCCCACTGCAGATCAAATTTAGCTGAATGTGGCCCCTGAACTAAAATGAGTTTGACACCCTTGCCGTAGCGGAACAATCGGTAAAAGATCTGCATTCACATCCGTCTGGAAGTATTATCAGGAAAATGTACTTCACCCTCAGAGACTTAGACATGTAGTACTTTTAGAACTTTTAGTGTCAGTCAGCATCAGGAGTCAATCAGAATCTGACTCTGGTTTGTTTCAAGTCACAATTTTTTCCCCTTTCTTTCCATTTCCTTTGAAAAAAGTACTTTTGACTGTGTGACTCAGACCGAACCCTTAGAAAATGTGTTTTTTCTCATTTAAAAAGTGGATGATTTATACTTATAAATGAATTTTTATCTATATCTAAACCTTCTGTTTTCAAGTTACGCCCATTTACTGACTCAAATGAAGAAAATATAATGAACACTAGAGAAGCACTTGGAGAGCGCAGACCTCCACCATGGCAGATCAGTCGTTGTCCCCCATCACCACCAAAATTTAATCATTTGTTCCTTGTGCCAGTATCAACATTTCTAGAAATTTTCATCCAAATCTGTTCATAACTTTTCAAGTTATCTTGCACACGGACAAACAGACAAACAAACAAACAAACAAACCAACGCCAGGAAAAACATAACCCCCTTGGCGGAGGTAACTAGAAAAGCACTTGGAGAGCGCAGACCTCCACCAAGGCAGATCAGTCGTCCCCTCGATCACCACCAAAATTTAATCATTGGTTCCTTGTTCCAGTATCAAAATTTCCTGAAAATTTCATCACAATTCGTCCATAACTTTTTGAGTTATCTTGCTAAAAGACAAACAGATAGACAGACAAACCCCGATGACAACATAACGGCGGAGGTAATCAACAAATTCTTAAACTTTCACTACAGAACTTCTGAGTACCCAAATATGACACATGTGGAACTCCAGTTTTAAAGCATATGTGTATGATTAATAGTTGGGAAGTTGGCCACAGAAGTCAGCCACAGTTTCTAAGGGTTAAAGTATTAAAAGTGAAAAACAGCAGTGATTTTGCACATTTTAACAGTATCTATTCCCAACGTAGGCTTTTCTGTTTGGAACTTGCATATGTTTGCAGGTTTAAGTACTGCTAGCTCCTGGTTGGTTAGTTGAGTCATGTGAGGATATGTGTCAGGAAGTGTTGTGGCAGTAGTTGTCGTGTGTGAAAAATAAAGCACTGTACAAGAAGAAATCTGGCTCCGTCCTGCTTTCTCATTTTATAAAGAACAAGAAGCACTCGGAGAGCGCAGACCTCCGCCAAGGCTGATCAGTGGCCCCCCCCGTGGGCCCCCCCACGCCAAGGAGGTTATGTTTTTGCCAGGGTTTGTTTGTTTGTTTGTTTGTTTGTCTGTCCGTTAGTGTGCAACATAACTCAAAAAGTTATGGACAGATTTTGATGAAATTTTCAGGGTTTGTTGGAAATGGGCCCCCCCGTGGGCCCCCCCACCCCCGATCACCACCAAAATTTAATCATTTCTTCCTTATCCCATTTCCAACAAACCCTGAAAATTTCATCAAAATCTGTCCATAACTTTTTGAGTTATGTTGCACACTAACGGACAGACAAACAAACAAACAAACAAACAAACAAACCCTGGCAAAAACATAACCTCCTTGGCGGAGGTAATGAACCATTAACCACCAATGAACCCTCACGTTACACATGTTTTTCTTGTACTTTTTAATATTTACTTCTTGTATTTTTTTTAATTTGGCACTTACAGTTAAGGAACCAAATATGGTAACTTCATTGACCTTGATTTTCTACATGTCAATAAAAAATTTCACAAAACTAATAGTTTTGTTCTGTCCTCCAATACCACACTAAGGCTGATATTTGGAATTTCAGAGTATTTCTAGTAGTGAACTATAAAGGGTTAAACGTGCATAAAACAGGAACTCGGAAGTAAAGCTGAAGTCCCGCTGCTGCCGTACCTGTTTGATGGTGAAGTCGTTGATGAGGTGGTGGTTGTGTTCATTCAGGTTGCAGTGCAGGGACACGCAGTCGCTCTGGTACAGCAGGTCCTGCAGGGTGTAGACGCGCTGGACGCCCAGCGAACGCTCCAGGCCGTCCTGCAGGTACGGGTCGTAGAAGATGACGTTGAAGCCGAAGACTTTGGCCCGGACGGCCACCGCCTGGCCCGAACGACCTGAGGACGGACGCAAGAGCAAAATTAGTCACTAGGGTTAAATATTAATACTTAAAAATTTTAGCCACAAATATTTAACCATGAACACAACCAAAACATAAGCTCCTGCTAACATTTCTGTTTATACAGGGTGGGGAAGCAAAATTTACAATATTTTGAGGCAGGGATTGAAAGACAGTGTATGACCAATTAGTTTATTGAAAGTCATGAGAATTTATTTGCCACAAGAAAACTGACATAATAGAAAATGTTTTTATTCTATGTGTCCTCCTTCTTTCTCAATAACTGCCTTCACACGCTTCCTGAAACTTGCGCAAGTGTTCCTCAAATATTGGGGTGACAACTTCTCCCATTCTTCTTTAATAGTATCTTCCAGACTTTCTCCTAATAGTTTTGCTCATAGTCATTCTCTTCTTTCCATTATAAACAGTCTTTATGGACACTCCAACTATTTTTGAAATCTCCTTTGGTGTGACGAGTGCATTCAGCAAATCACACACTCTTTGACGTTTGCTTTCCTGATTACTCATATGGGCAAAAGTTTCTGAAAAGGTATGGATAATAGTGTTAGGTATGATTATGACATCAGTATATGTTTGGTTTCAAAACAATTGACGTAGTGCCTGCTGAGAAAAAACAACTAAATGTTCATTGTAAATTTTGCTTCCCCACCCTGTACGTTTCCCAAACTGAGGGTCGGGACCACAATGAGCTACACAGCTGTTTTATTGGGTTGCAAAGAGATAGAAGGAAATATATGGCAGAAGTATGAAGTTCATTTTCCCAATAGAAATCTGAGCGTGTTCTCTGGAAAAATGAGAAATCATGCAGAAAAGTAAAGAAAAAATGAGAAGAAAAAAGAAGAAAACAAGTGGTGCCAATCACAACAAATCCCGCCCCTCACACATATTGTAGCTTATTTCGGCATCGATCCAGCTGATGACATCATGTCCGTGCATGTGCTGATGTCAGCAGATCAACTGCCTATATATATGTGCCAAGTTTGAAGGAAACTGAAACAAAACTGAAATTTTGGCCATTATAAGTAAATGGAAAAAATGTGTTTTTAAAATTCATAAAAAAATTTAAGTTTGACCTACTTTTCCCAAAATGTAATGACATCTATTTTGGGTCACTGGCAATCTATAAACCCAATGTGGTATGAATTCAAACAATAGTTTTGCCGATACAGACATCTGAAATTTCGCCTATTATAAGTAAACGGAAAAAAAAAAAGAATTTAAAAATTCATCAAAAATTTGAATTTTGACCTACTTTTCCCAAAATGTAATGACATCTATTCTGGGTCACTGGCAATCTATAAACCCAATGTGGTATGAATTCAACCAATAGTTTTGCTGATACAGACATTTCAAATTTCACCCATTATAAGTAAAGGGGGGAATAAAGTAGTAAAAATCCATTTAAAAATTTTTTGACTTTGACCTACTTTTCCTAAAATGTAATCACATCTATTCAAGTTCACTGGCAATCTATAAACCCAAATTGGTATGAATTCAACCAATAGTTTTGCTGATACAGACATTTCAAATTTCACCCATGGAATGCAAAAATGAGTCGGTTTTTTTGTTTCTCATTTTTGGTTTTAAATGGAAAAACGAATGAATGAATGATACACGGACTCATCTTACATACTTTTGAATTACAGTATAAAATGTAGTCGGGCTCTCCCTACATAACCGCGTCACTTGACCCGTATGAGGGATAGGATCTATTCCGCAAGACGACGACTAGTTTCCGATGACAGAGAAGTGTACGTAGAATCACGCTGCCTTCAGTGTAATCATGTAAAACTGATTATTACTCAGAGTTTTCCTCCTGTTGCCGTAGAAGCAGCAGCATCAGCGCAGATAGAGTGATGGAGAATGGGATGCTTTTGCTGGTGAAAAGGATCGATAAGGTCTTTTACACTCTCAAGGTCCTTCCTTTGTGATGGAGCAGTAAGTCCTGCTCTTTGGCTCCACAGCTGAGGAGAAGCAGTTTCTTTTTTTTTTTTTTTTTTTTTTTCTCCTTTCTCTTAAAAACCTCTGCCGGCGGGAGATACAGCGGCGGCACAAAGACTCGACGACAGCAGCTTTTTGATAGTAAAACTTATCTGGTCACGGCCAGCGCTATTCAGATTCAAGAGCAGATTTTCAGAGGTTGAACCAGACTACACATTACCTGGGCTGAACCTAATACCGCTTCATTTTCTAGTCTTTTCAACAGTTTTTCATTAATTGTTTGCTTTATATGAGGCAAATTCTAACCTCAGAACCTTTTCTAACATCTTTTTTGCAGTGATCTAAACTTTTAAAAAGCATTGAGCGTCCTTGCGTATCCCAAACAAAAAGCGTTTTTTCTAGTTTTAGGACATAATTAGCGAAAGGTCTGAAAAAGCAAAACTATAAAAATACAATCAAGATTTTCAAAGGTTAAAGAAAGTGTCGCTTTTCTTCTTGCAGCTCTATGTTTTTTTCCCCGTCGTTAGTCAGTTTGGCTAAAATATTCATGTTTTGCCACTTATGGGTAAGGAAACAAATATGGTAACTTCACTGACCTTGATTTGCTCTATAACAATAACAAATTTGGAAAAAATTTCACAAAAATAATAAAGTTTTGTTATGACCTCCAATAACACACTAAAGTTGAAATTTTGAATTTCAGAGTATTTCTACAGTTGTGGAAAAAATTATTAGACCATCCAAAGTCATCAGAAACAATGGCTGTGCAATCCAGTCCTAACTCCTGTGTGTATCATGTGACTAAAACAGACAGAAAAGAAAACATGGAATGTCAGTACAATGCCATAGATATTGATGTAAGAACTGAAGTGATTTTGGTTATTATCAAGAAAACATGGAAAATGGATAGACATCAGCTCTGAAATTCAACTACTATGAGATGTTTTTGTTGTTTTCATTATATTTGTCCAAACAAATGTACCTTTAGTTGGACCAGGCATTAAAATGAACAAGAAACTGAAGAAAATATAGTGTTTGTTGGTGTTTGTTGACGGTCTAATAATTTTTTCCGTGACTGTATGAGTGCTTTATAAAGGGTTAATTACAATCACGTCTTTCCTTTGTTCATCCATCCATTCATTTTTCGGCTAAAATTTACTTAGGGGGTCAAATGAGTGGCCATTTTTGTCAAAAAAAAAAAAAAAGTTGTAAGAAATGCATAGAACTGGGTTGAAATAATGCTAATAAATTTGTGCACAGACTACTGATATTATTTGACAGTGGAAGCTCTATTTTCAGAAATATTGGATTTTGAATAGCACGTGTATGTGAAAACTTTTTTTCTCCATTTACTTATAATGGGTGAAATTTCAAATGTCTGTAGCAGCAAAACTATTGGTTGAATTCATAGCAAATTTGGTTTATAGATTGCCAGTGATCCAGAATAGATTTAATTACATTTTGGGAAAAGTAGGTCAAAGTTCCTATTTTTCATGAATTTTTCAAATCTTCTCTTCTCCCATTTACTTATAATGGGCAAAATTTCAAATGTCAATAAAAACATCAGTTTTAGTAGTTTAGTCAGTAGGCGAAAGTTTAAATTTTTTATGAATTCTTTAAATCTGTTTTTTCTTTCTCCCATTTACTTATGATGGGCAAAATTTCATGTGTCTATAAAACATAAATTTTTCTCCATATTGAACCTGTAAAAATAAAACGTGATATGTAGTGTATAATCTTGTAAGAAAAACTGGGGAATCTAAAAGAACAGAATATTTGTTTTTCAGATAAATTCAGTTCAAATATAACTTGGCCATTTGTGACATGAAAATATCGCATTAATTGTGATGAAATTGGACATTTTTGAGCTGAAAACATAGTTCATATGACCATCAACATGTTGCAACAGAACTGAAATCCTGCAAATTTGCTCTTAACTGAATGTGCAATATACTGATCTACCTCTGAGTACTTTAAATTTAATGTGCAATAACCTGACTATACGCCACAGTACTTTTTTTTTCTTTAATTCAAATGTGCAATAACTTGTTTACCTCTCAGGACACTTATTACCATTACTATTACCCCCCCCCCCTTTTATATAATACTATACTGTTACAAATGTGCATCTGAGCTGTATGTACAATAACTGTTTTCTTGTTCTATTCTATTCTACTTTCACTTAAACCACTGTTTCACTTTCTATTCTATTCTATTCTATTCTATTCTATTCTATTCTATTCTATTCTATTCTATTCTATTCTATTCCGTTCCATTCCATTCCATTCCATTCTATTCTATTCTATTCTATTCTATTCTATTCTATTCTGTTCCGTTCCGTTCCGTTCCGTTCCGTTCTATTCTATTCTATTCTATTCTATTCTATTCTATTCTATTCTATTCTACTTTCACTTAAACCACTGTTTCACTTTCTATTCTATTCTATTCTATTCTATTCTATTCTATTCTACTTTCACTTAAACCACTGTTTCACTTTCTATTCTATTCTATTCTATTCTACTTTCACTTAAACCACTGTTTCACTTTCTATTCTATTCTATTCTATTCTATTCTATTCTATTCTATTCTATTCTATTCTACTTTCACTTAAACCACTGTTTCACTTTCTATTCTATTCTATTCTATTCTATTCTATTCTATTCTATTCTATTCTATTCTATTCTACTTTCACTTAAACCACTGTTTCACTTTCTATTCTATTCTATTCTATTCTATTCTATTCTATTCTATTCTATTCTATTCTATTCTACTTTCACTTAAACCACTGTTTCACTTTCTATTCTATTCTATTCTATTCTATTCTATTCTATTCTATTCTATTCTATTCTATTCTATTCTATTCTACTTTCACTTAAACCACTGTTTCACTTTCTATTCTATTCTATTCTATTCTATTCTATTCTATTCTATTCTATTCTATTCCATTCTATTCTATTCTACTTTCACTTAAACCACTGTTTCACTTTCTATTCTATTCTATTCTATTCTATTCTATTCTATTCTATTCTATTCTATTCTATTCTATTCTATTCTATTCCGTTCCATTCCATTCCATTCTATTCTATTCTATTCTATTCTGTTCCGTTCCATTCTATTCTATTCTATTCTATTCTATTCTATTCTATTCTATTCTATTCTATTCTACTTTCACTTAAACCACTGTTTCACTTTCTATTCTATTCTATTCTATTCTATTCTATTCTATTCTATTCTATTCTATTCTACTTTCACTTAAACCACTGTTTCACTTTCTATTCTATTCTATTCTATTCTATTCTACTTTCACTTAAACCACTGTTTCACTTTCTATTCTATTCTATTCTATTCTATTCTATTCTATTCTATTCTATTCTATTCTATTCTATTCTACTTTCACTTAAACCACTGTTTCACTTTCTATTCTATTCTATTCTATTCTATTCTATTCTATTCTATTCTATTCTATTCTATTCTATTCTACTTTCACTTAAACCACTGTTTCACTTTCTATTCTATTCTATTCTATTCTATTCTATTCTATTCTATTCTATTCTATTCTATTCTATTCTACTTTCACTTAAACCACTGTTTCACTTTCTATTCTATTCTATTCTATTCTATTCTATTCTATTCTACTTTCACTTAAACCACTGTTTCACTTTCTATTCTATTCTATTCTATTCCATTCTATTCTATTCTACTTTCACTTAAACCACTGTTTCACTTTCTATTCTATTCTATTCTATTCTATTCTATTCTATTCTATTCTATTCTATTTGCATAACTTGCATTTACCAACACACAGTTCCTTTGGGGATTCACTTCCATTGATTCTTATGCACACAGACAGAAATAAGACCTCAGTACATTTTAGCTGAGTTACATATCCCAGAACACCTTTTTGACGCTGCACAGAACACAGCTGTGAACTTGTTGCATTCAGCTGCTGGTTAAAAGTGCAGGATGAAAGAGCGATACCAACAGCAGCAGCGGGGGAATGAGGTTTTTAACATCTTTTTTCCGGTCGGTTTCCAACACACCAGGTCGCCTCGTGACTGCTGCTCAATCTGATTTACCCGGGCTGCGATTGGGGGGGGGGTTGAGGAAATTGGCATCTTCGCCTCCTTCTTCAATGATTTTCTGCCCGTGTGATCGTTGGGAAATTGGCGCAAAGTGTTTTTTTTTTTTTTTTGGAAAAGAAACGGTTTGTCTTTGACTCTGGAATATTAATATGACAAGGCTGAAGGTTTGAGTTGCATTTTAGTGGCATTCCGTGCGTTTACATGATAACTTTTATTCCTGGTTTAAGCTGGTTAAAGGTTAGATCCTATTTCAGATGCCCGTGTAAACACCTTATTCCAGTTGAAAAAGAAAAGTTCTGATTAAAGTTAAACCCGATTAAAGTCACTGGTTTAATCCACTTTTAATTCCGATCTAAATTATTCCTGGGACATGTAAACCCTTTATTCCGTTTGGACTTCATTCCTGCCATTCTGCGCATACTCGTTGTCTTGTCCCGTCGCGATGACGCACACATTCTATACTGGCGGAAGAATATGCACTGCAGTCTAGTCAGCCCAAAGCGTTCCAGTGGGCTATACTGCTGTTGCACTGAACACTTTACTGCTGGTTTTAATTGTTTTAATGTTTTAATTTTTATAGTTGATTTTATTATTGCTATTGTTTCCCCTATTCTTATTCTTCTTATTTATTTTTAGTGTGTTGTGTTTTTTAGGGAGATGAACAGAATAAGAATTTCATTGCATTGTATAACTACCTGTTTTTGCTGTGCATATGACAATAAAACTCTTGAATCTTGAATCTATTCTGATGGGATCTACCAGCCTGGAAAACCCTGAAGGAAGAGTTCACCACTTGTTTTTTATTCATTCATTTGTCGTGCACTAATGAGTTCGATAAGTGGGTAAAACAGTTTGTACTGCAGTGCACCGACTGCCTTGTTCTCGCAGCCCTTCCGTTAGCTTAGCTTAGCCTAGCTTAGCATAATGGCTTCATTCCTATGGTCAGACGTAGCCAGGCTTTTATAGGTGATTTGTAGTATTTTATGAGTGATTTTGGTACATTCAGTTCTCCCTAATCATTCCTTTAGTCCGGTGGGGTCAATATGATCACAAATTGAGGCTCAAATCATGGCCATGTGACTTACTGCAGTGAGAAAATCTTGGGAAATAAAAGCAAATGCAAAGCTAAAACGGTAAAGGAAGGGCTGTGAGAACAAGGCAACTTGAGCACTGCAGCGCAAACCCTTCTGTTAGCTTAGCTTAGCATAGTCACTGCATTTCCATGGTCACACGTAGCCAGTTTTTTAAAGGTGATTTGTTGTCTTTTGTAAGTGATTTTGTGAAATCCGGTTCTCCCAAATTATTTCTTTAGATCTGCGACTTACTGCACTCATACAATCTTAGGACTGTTGTGTTGACGGAAGTTGGAAAATCTTTTTGTTGGAAGGGATGCATGCAAACTCTCCAGGAAACAATTAGATGGACTTAAGTAATTATTTAGGTCATTTTTAATCAAATTTGATGATGTGTTCAGACTGACCATTTTTGGGGAACACAGTATAGCCTCACCTTTAAGTCACCAGAAGGTGCTGACGAATGTTGAAAAAAAAAAGAAAAAAAGATTGAAACACCTTGAAAAAAAAAAGTCGAAAGGACTTTTGGTACAATATCAGACAGCGATCATGTCTGTTTTAAGCCACAAATAAACACTGGGTTAAACAAATTTGTAATATTTATAGATATACAGGTGCATCTCAGTAAACTAGAATATCATTAAAAAGTAGATTTATTTCAGTAATTCAATTTAAAAAAGTAAACGTATCTTTATATAAATTCATCACACACAGGGTACGGTTACATGATGCTTTTTAAATCGGATTTATTTTTCCAGAAGAAATGAATTTGGAACTAAAGTATTTTCTCTTCTGTTTACATGGAAATGTTCAACCCGAATAAAGGTTTACATGAGGTATTCATGAGGTAGCTCAGTGAGCTAAAGGGTTTGCGCTGCAGTGCTCACGTTGCCTTGTTCTTGCAGCCCTTCTGTTAGCTTAGCTTAGCATAGTCACTGCATTTCCATGGTCACACGTAGCCAGTTTTTTAAAGGTGATTTGTTGTCTTTTGTAAGTGATTTTCTGAAATCCGATTCTCCCGAATTATTTCTTTAGATCTGCGACCTACTGCACTCATACAATCTTGGGACTGTTGTGTTGACGGAAGTGGAAAATCTTTTTGTCGGAAGGGATGCATGCACTAAACTAGCTTTGCTTTACCGTTTTAGCTTTGCATTAGTTTTTATTTCCCAAGATTTTATTAGTGCAGTAAGTCACATGGCCATGATTTGAGCCTCAATTTGTGATCATATTGACCCCACCGGACTGAAGTAATGATTAAGGAGAACTGCATTTACCAAAATCACTCATAAAATACTACAAATCACCTATAAAAGCCTGGCTACGTCTGACCATAGGAATGAAGCCATTATGCTAAGCTAGGCTAAGCTAAGATAACGGAAGGGCTGCGAGAACAAGTCAGTCGGTGCACTGCAGTACAAACTGTTTACCCACTTATTGAACTCATTAGTGCATGACAAATGAATGAATAAAAAACAAGTGGTGAACTCTTCCTTCAGGGTTTTCCAGGCTGGTAGATCCCATCAGAATAGCCCACTGGAACGGTTTGGGAAGACTAGACTGCAGTGCATGTTCTTCCGCCAGCGCAGAATGTGTGCGTCATCGCCACAGGACAAGACAACGAGCATGTGCAGAATGGAAGGAATAAAGTCCAAACGAAATAAAGAGTTTACATGTCCCAGGAAGAATTTAGATCGGAATTAAAAGGGGGTTAAACCAGTGACTTTAATCGGGTTTAAATTTAATCCCAACTTTTCTTTTTCAACTGGAATAAGGTGTTTACATCTGAAATAGGATCTAACCTTTAATCAGATTAAACCAGGAATAAAAGTTGTCATTTAAATGCACTGAATGTCACCATAATGATCCTCAAAGTTTCAGCCTTGTCTTATTTACCGTTGATCTTTCCCATTGTGTTTTTTTCAGGGTCTAATTGCACCGGGGGCCTTTCCTTCTTCCTGTCACGCACCGATCGATGGCGCTAACAGCAGGACTTCGCTGTAAACAAGGGTTGATGTGAACGTTTCGATCTCAGATACGACCCCCACCCCACCCCCACCTCCCTACATCCCACCCCCTCATCTTGCAACAGCAGGCTTTTGCTTTGTGTTCTTTATTTTTCTGCAGCAAAAGGACAAGGACAAGACACAGCGCTGTGGGAGATGTGATGGTGAACGGTCAAGGGCACAATGTTGACAGAAATAAAAAAAAAAATATTATAAAAAATCAGGTTTTTCTAAAGAAAGTCTTAGAAAAGCATGTGTAGTGTAATCTGTACTAAATGTGCAATAACGTCTGCAGCCTTGGTTCAGGTGTCGAGTGATTATCTAACTGCTGCTCATAGAAAACAAGAATGTAATGACTGAGCGCTTAAAGAGGCTGTATGGAACACTGAGATTTCCAAACGCTCAACTGCGGATTTATTTCAGGTCAAGAACGACGGCGACCGGAGATGATCACTCATGATAAATGACAGTTTGAATAGTATTTTTGGGTGGAAATTCAGCATAAAGCACGGATATTCACTGAAAGAGCAGAGTTTAGTGTTATTGCACTGGAAAAAATCTATAGCTAACCAAGTGTATTTTTCTCATTTCTAGTCAAAATATCTCATCACATTTAGAAGAAAAGCGACACTTTCTTTAACCTCTGAAAATTTGTATTGTATTTGGCACAGTTTTGCTTTTTCAGACCTTTTGCTAATTATGTCCTAAAACTAGAAAAACGCTTTTTGTTTGGGATACGCAAGGACGCTCGATGCGAAAAAATTATATTAATATTCATCTACTATAAAAAAAATTATATTAATATTCATCTACAATAAAAATATAATAAATCAGGACAGTGGATGGTTTTTTTTCAACTTTAGCTCAAAGTTTAGACCCTAATGTTCAGCCCATTTACATTAATAAAAATAGAGCTTCCACTGTCAAATAATATCCGTAGTCTGTGCACAAATGGATTAGCATTATTTCAACCCAGTTCTGTGCATTTATTACAACTTTTTTTTTTGGCCACTCATTTGACCCCCCTAGTAAATTTTAGCTGAACTGACTAACGAAGGGGGAAAAGACACAGAGCTGCAAGAAGAAAAGTGACACTTTCTTTAACCTCTGAAAATTTGTATTGTATTTTGCGCAGTTTTGCTTTTTCAGACCTTTTGCTAATTATGTCCTAAAACTAGAAAAACACTTTTTGTTTGGGATACGCAAGGACGCTCGATGCGAAAAAATTATATTAATATTCATCTACTATAAAAAAATTATATTAATATTCATCTACAAAAAAAAATTATATTAATATTCATCTACTATAAAAATATAATAAATCAGGACAATGGATGTTTTTATTTCAACTTTTGCTCAAAGTTTAGACCCTAATGTTCAGTCCATTTACATTTAAAACCCCTTTAGCCCTATCAGCCCGGACTTCAGTTCTGTTGCGACAAAATGTAATTAAATCTATTCTGGATCACTGGCAATCTATAAACCAAATTTGCTATGAATTCAAAATCCAATATTTCTGAAAATAGAGCTTCCACTGTCAAATACTATCAGTAGTCTGTGCACAAATGGATTAGCATTATTTCAACCCAGTTCTGTGCATTTCTTACAACTTTTTTTTTTTTTTTTTTGACAAAAATGGCCACTTATTTGACCCCCTAAGTAAATTTTAGCCGATTTTAGCCGCAAAATTTCAAATGTCTGTAGCAGCAAAACTATCAGTTGAATTCAAACCAAATTGGGTTAATAGATTGCCAGTGATGCGGAATAGATGTGATTACATTTTGGGAAAAGTAGGTCAAAGTCAAAAATTTTAAATGGATTTTTACTTTTTCTTTTTTTTTTCCCGTTTACTTATAATGGGCAAAATTTAAAATTCCTGTAGTAGCAAAACTATTGGTTGAATTCATATCAGATTGGGTTCATAAATTGCCAGTGACCCAGAATAAATGTGATTGCATTTTGGGAAAAGTAGGTCAAAGTCAAATTTTTTTTAAATGGATTTTTACAAAAAATTTTTCCCCATTTACTTATAATGGGCGAAATTTCAAATTCCTGTAGCAGCAAAACTATTGGTTGAATTCATACCAAATTGGGTTTATAGATTGCCAGTGATGCAGAATAGATGTGATTACATTTTGGGAAAAGTACGTCAAAGTTCAAATTTTTATGAATTTTTAAAAAAAATTTTCCCCATTTCCTTACAATGGGCAAAATTTCATGTCTATAAAAACATTAATTTTGTCTCAATTTCCTTCAAACTTGCCACATATATAGAGGCAATTAATATACTGACATCAGCACACGCATAGACATGATGACATCAGCTGGACTGATGCCAAAATAAGCTACAATACCTGCGAGGGGCGGGGTTTGTTGTGATTGGCACCACTTGTTTAACTTCTAAAACTCCAATCACATGAAACTGTTTTGCCTTTATAAACCACCTCTGCTCCGTCTTTATCACAAATGGCCGACGGATTTCACCGACTCCTATTTCAGCGGGTACTTGAAGTGCTGTTGCCTCATAGCCAGAGGTTTTTTTGTTTTTTTTTCCTTCCATTCTGTGTGTTCGCAGCCTGCAGAGTTGTGCTGCTGGCTTCGTGTACGAGCCTCACAAACAAACACCAGGACGCCGTCGCTCTCCCCAGCCTCCCGCCGACAGAAAACGGTCATTGTTTCGGAGAGGGTTTAAGCCAAAAAGAGCGGGAGAAGAAGAAAAAGAGCGAATGATGGTGGTGGTGGTGGTGTAGGGGGGGGGTTCTTAATGCCAGAGGCTGGTGTTTGGACTCTGGGCAGCTGTCTGGGACCTGAGAGAGTGGATGAGGGGGGAAAGAGGGGGAGTGGGTGGGTAGGGGGTGAGTGTATGTGGACATAGAGATAAGGTGGCACTGTGGAAAAGGCTTGTGAGAAGCATCTGTGATGTTGAGACAGGAGCAGGATGACGCACAAATACACACAATCGGCAGTAAAACAGGTGCAGGGAGGAGGGAGGGGGGTGTAGGGAGGTGGGGGTGGGGGGGTACTCTAACACAAGCCGGTCCACCATGAGGGGCCTGATTATGGCAGTGTGGGGCGGCGAGGGAGTCCAGAAACAGAAGAGAGGAGTTACAAACAGAAGGAGAGACAATAATGGAGATATAATGGTGAGCATTAGAGCGGTGGGGATGAGAGAGGAGGATGACAGAAAGAAAAGAAGGAAGGCAACCCGGAGGGAGGCAAAACACACAACCTTGAGATAATCTGTGGGACGGGCAGAAGGAGAAAAATAACCTTATCAGGGCAGGAAAACAGAGAGGCATGGCGAGGCCGGAGAGAGGATATGAAAACAGCGACGGGAGGGGAACCCAACCGACAACTAAGGCTGTGTTTGGCAACAATCTGGTGAGACGATACAAATCACAATACTAGGATCACAATGCGATATATCGCGATATATCACGATACTGTTAACAAGGTGATATTTTTTGTTTTGTTTCCTTTTTTAAAAGATTATTTCCTGGAAAATCTTATAGTCTATCAGACGACTGCAGTTGATCCAGAATGCTGCTGCTCCAGTCCTCACTAAGACCAAGAGAGTGTACCCATGTGAATATAGAAATAAAAGAGTAAAATACCCATGTGAATATAGAAATAAAAGAGTAAAATACCCATGTGAATATAGAAATAAAAGAGTAAAATACCCATGTGAATATAGAAATAAAAGAGTAAAATACCCATGTGAATATAGAAATAAAAGAGTAAAATACCCATGTGAATATAGAAATAAAAGAGTAAAATACCCATGTGAATATAGAAATAAAAGAGTAAAATACCCATGTGAATATAGAAATAAAAGAGTAAAATACCCATGTGAATATAGAAATAAAAGAGTAAAATACCCATGTGAATATAGAAATAAAAGAGTAAAATACCCATGTGAATATAGAAATAAAAGAGTAAAATACCCATGTGAATATAGAAATAAAAGAGTAAAATACCCATGTGAATATAGAAATAAAAGAGTAAAATACCCACGTGAATATAGAAGTAAAAGAGTAAAATACCTACGTGAATATAGAAATAAAAGAGTAAAATACCCACGTGAATATAGAAATAAAAGAGTAAAATACCCACGTGAATATAGAAATAAGAGTAAAATACCCACGTGAATATAGAAATAAAAGAGTAAAATACCCACGTGAATATAGAAATAAAAGAGTAAAATACCCACGTGAATATAGAAATAAAAGAGTAAAATACCCATGTGAATATAGAAATAAAAGAGTAAAATACCCATGTGAATATAGAAATAAAAGAGTAAAATACCCATGTGAATATAGAAATAAAAGAGTAAAATACCCATGTGAATATAGAAATAAAAGAGTAAAATACCCATGTGAATATAGAAATAAAAGAGTAAAATACCCATGTGAATATAGAAATAAAAGAGTAAAATACCCATGTGAATATAGAAATAAAAGAGTAAAATACCCATGTGAATATAGAAATAAGAGTAAAATACCCACGTGAATATAGAAATAAAAGAGTAAAATACCCACGTGAATATAGAAATAAAAGAGTAAAATACCCATGTGAATATAGAAATAAAAGAGTAAAATACCCATGTGAATATAGAAATAAAAGAGTAAAATACCCATGTGAATATAGAAATAAGAGTAAAATACCCACGTGAATATAGAAATAAAAGAGTAAAATACCCACGTGAATATAGAAATAAAAGAGTAAAATACCCACGTGAATATAGAAATAAAAGAGTAAAATACCCACGTGAATATAGAAATAAAAGAGTAAAATACCCATGTGAATATAGAAATAAAAGAGTAAAATACCCACGTGAATATAGAAATAAGAGTAAAATACCCATGTGAATATAGAAATAAAAGAGTAAAATACCCACGTGAATATAGAAATAAAAGAGTAAAATACCCACGTGAATATAGAAATAAGAGTAAAATACCCATGTGAATATAGAAATAAAAGAGTAAAATACCCACGTGAATATAGAAATAAAAGAGTAAAATACCCATGTGAATATAGAAATAAAAGAGTAAAATACCCACGTGAATATAGAAATAAGAGTAAAATACCCATGTGAATATAGAAATAAAAGAGTAAAATACCCACGTGAATATAGAAATAAAAGAGTAAAATACCCACGTGAATATAGAAATAAAAGAGTAAAATACCCACGTGAATATAGAAATAAAAGAGTAAAATACCCACGTGAATATAGAAATAAAAGAGTAAAATACCCATGTGAGTATAGAAATAAAAGAGTTTGAAAAACAAAAAACAAAAATTAACCTCCGCAATATCTGCATTTGAATAAATACCTAAAAATATCGATACAGTACTTTTTAATATCGATACGGTATCGTGAAATGAAATATCGCGATATATTGCGACACTGATATTTTCTTACACCCCTGCCGACAACATGACAAATTAGAAGAAAGAAAAAAAAAAAGAAAAGAGTGAAAATAACTGACCGAAGCCGATGAGGCCCAGGGTTTCTCCACGGATGCGGGCGGCGCCGGACGCCACCTCGCGGATCTGCTCCACGCTCTGGACCCGCGTGCCCTCCCGGAGAGCCTGGTACAGCCAGGTGTTTCGCCGGTACAGGTTGAGGACGTGGCACAAGGTGGAGTCGGCCGTCTCCTCCACGGCCGCCGAGGGAATGTTGCACACAGCGATGCCTGCGGAGAGGGCAGCGCAAACACGCACATGTTTAAAACCCGAGATTGGAGTTATTACGACATTAGCGCTAACGGTGCAATGCAACACAGACGGAAACCAAACCAAATTGCAGGTGAAATTAATCTGGTTTTCCTTCCCCGCCCCTGTGTTAAAAGGGTCAGAGAGCAGCAGAAACAGTGGGTTTTCACACCATGGTGTCTGTATTTATCACTCGTCATGTGAAGGATACTCTTTCATCCACCTTTTTCAGCTTCGACCTTTTAACCCCTCCCTCATATTACCTGGAAAACTAAAATAAAACTAAGACTATTTATGCACTTGTGAAACTAAACCCCCCACCGCTGCCTCAGACACTGTTCACCAACACAAACATTTAACATCTTTTTATCTGAATTTGCTGAATTTCTTATCATTTAAGTCTTTAAATGGGTAGATTTTCACACACACACACACACACCCCCCCAAAAAAAAAAAAAAAGGGGAGGCAAGGGGTATTGTTTTTGCTTCAGTTTGTTTCTTTATTGTTTGTTTGTTAACACTTTAGCAGCAAAACTACTGGTTGAATTCATGCCAAATTGGGTTTATAGATTGCCTGTGACCCAGAATAAATGTCATTACATTCTGGGAAAAGTAGGTCAAAGTTCACATTTTTTTAGGAATTTTTCTAATCTTTTTTTCCCCCATTTACTTATAATGGATGAAATTTCAAATATGTGTATCAGCAAAACTACTACTTGAATTCATACCAAATTGGGTTTATAGATTGCCAGTGACCCAGAATAAATGTCATTACATTTTAGGAAAAATAGGTCAAAGTTTAAATTTTTCATGAATTTAAAATTATTTTTTTTCCCCCTATTAACTTATAATGGGTGAAATTTCAAATGTCTGTAGCAGTAAAACTATTGGTTGAATTCATACCAAATTGGGTTTATAGATTACCAGTGACCCAGAGTAGATCCGATTACATTTTGGGAAAAGTAGGTCAAAGTTCAAATTTATGATTTTTTTTGCATATTTTCTCCCATTTACTTATAATAGGTGAGATTTCAAATGTCTATAAAAACATCAATTTTGTTGCAATTTACTTCAGACTTGGCACATATTTGGAGGCAATTGATATGCTGACATCAGCACATGTATAGACATCATGACATCACTGGATCGATGTCAAAATAAGCTACAATACATGCGAGGGGTGGGGTTTGTTGTGCCTGGAACCACTTGTTTGTTTATTAACAGTTTAGCAGCAAAACAATTGGTTGAATTCATGCCAAATTGGGTTTATAGATTGCCTGTGACCCAGAATAAATGTCATTACATTCTGGGAAAAGTAGGTCAAAGTTCACATTTTTTTTTAGGAATTTTTCTAATCGTTTTTTTCCCCATTTACTTTTACTGGATGAAATTTCAAATATGTGTAGCAGCAAAACTACTACTTGAATTCATACCAAATTGGGTTTATAGATTGCCAGTGACCCAGAATAAATGTCATGACATTTTAGGAAAAATAGGTCAAAGTTTAAATTTTTCATGAATTTTTCAAAAATTTTTTTTCCCCCAATTTACTTATAATGGGTGAAATTTCAAATGTCTGTAGCAGTAAAACTATTGGTTGAATTCATACCAAATTGGGTTTATAGATTGCCAGTGACCCAGAATAAATGTCATTACATTTTAGGAAAAGTAGGTCAAAGTTTCAATTTTTTATGAATTTTTCAACCCCCCCCCCCCCAATTTACTTATAATGGGCGAAATTTCAAATGTCTGTAGCAGCAAAACTACTGGTTGAATTCATGCCAAATTGGGTTTATAGATTGCCTGTGACCCAGAATACCTGTCATTACATTCTGGGAAAAGTAGGTCAAAGTTCACATTTTTTTAGGAATTTTTCTAATCGTTTTTTTCCCCATTTACTTATAATGGATGAAATTTCAAATATGTGTAGCAGCAAAACTACTACTTGAATTCATACCAAATTGGGTTTATAGATTGCCAGTGACCCAGAATAAATGTCATGACATTTTAGGAAAAATAGGTCAAAGTTTAAATTTTTCATGAATTTTTCAAAAAAATGTTTTCCCCCAATTTACTTATAATGGGTGAAATTTCAAATGTCTGTAGCAGTAAAACTATTGGTTGAATTCATACCAAATTGGGTTTATAGATTACCAGTGACCCAGAGTAGATCTAATTACATTTTGGGAAAAGTAGGTCAAAGTTCAAATTTATGATTTTTTTTTTGCATATTTTCTCCCATTTACTTATAATAGGTGAGATTTCAAACGTCTATAAAACCATCAATTTTGTTGCAATTTACTTCAGACTTGGCACATATTTGGAGGCAATTGATATGCTGACATCAGCACATGCATAGACATGATGACATCACTGGATCGATGTCAAAATAAGCTACAATACATGCGAGGGGTGGGGTTTGTTGTGCCTGGAACCACTTGTTTGTTTATTAACAGTTTAGCAGCAAAACTACTGGTTGAATTCATGCCAAATTGGGTTTATAGATTGCCAGTGACCCAGAATAAATGTCATTACATTCTGGGAAAAGTAGGTCAAAGTTCACATTTTTTTTTAGGAATTTTTCTAATCGTTTTTTTTCCCCATTTACTTATAATGGATGAAATTTCAAATATGTGTAGCAGCAAAACTACTACTTGAATTCATACCAAATTGGGTTTATAGATTGCCAGTGACCCAGAATAAATGTCATGACATTTTAGGAAAAATAGGTCAAAGTTTAAATTTTTCATGAATTTTTCAAAAAATTTTTTTCCCCCAATTTACTTATAATGGGTGAAATTTCAAATGTCTGTAGCAGTAAAACTATTGGTTGAATTCATACCAAATTGGGTTTATAGATTACCAGTGACCCAGAGTAGATCTGATTACATTTTGGGAAAAGTAGGTCAAAGTTCAAATTTATGATTTTTTTTGCATATTTTCTCCCATTTACTTATAATAGGTGAGATTTCAAATGTCTATAAAACCATCAATTTTGTTGCAATTTACTTCAGACTTGGCACATATTTGGAGGCAATTGATATGCTGACATCAGCACATGCATAGACATGATGACATCACTGGATCGATGTCAAAATAAGCTACAATACATGCGAGGGGTGGGGTTTGTTGTGCCTGGAACCACTTGTTTGTTTATTAACAGTTTAGCAGCAAAACTACTGGTTGAATTCATGCCAAATTGGGTTTATAGATTGCCAGTGACCCAGAATAAATGTCATTACATTTTAGGAAAAGTAGGTCAAAGTTTCAATTTTTTATGAATTTTTCAACCCCCCCCCCCCCAATTTACTTATAATGGGCGAAATTTCAAATGTCTGTAGCAGCAAAACTACTGGTTGAATTCATGCCAAATTGGGTTTATAGATTGCCTGTGACCCAGAATACCTGTCATTACATTCTGGGAAAAGTAGGTCAAAGTTCACATTTTTTTAGGAATTTTTCTAATCGTTTTTTTCCCCATTTACTTATAATGGATGAAATTTCAAATATGTGTAGCAGCAAAACTACTACTTGAATTCATACCAAATTGGGTTTATAGATTGCCAGTGACCCAGAATAAATGTCATGACATTTTAGGAAAAATAGGTCAAAGTTTAAATTTTTCATGAATTTTTCAAAAAAATGTTTTCCCCCAATTTACTTATAATGGGTGAAATTTCAAATGTCTGTAGCAGTAAAACTATTGGTTGAATTCATACCAAATTGGGTTTATAGATTACCAGTGACCCAGAGTAGATCTAATTACATTTTGGGAAAAGTAGGTCAAAGTTCAAATTTATGATTTTTTTTTTGCATATTTTCTCCCATTTACTTATAATAGGTGAGATTTCAAACGTCTATAAAACCATCAATTTTGTTGCAATTTACTTCAGACTTGGCACATATTTGGAGGCAATTGATATGCTGACATCAGCACATGTATAGACATGATGACATCACTGGATCGATGTCAAAATAAGCTACAATACATGCGAGGGGTGGGGTTTGTTGTGCCTGGAACCACTTGTTTGTTTATTAACAGTTTAGCAGCAAAACTACTGGTTGAATTCATGCCAAATTGGGTTTATAGATTGCCAGTGACCCAGAATAAATGTCATTACATTCTGGGAAAAGTAGGTCAAAGTTCACATTTTTTTTTAGGAATTTTTCTAATCGTTTTTTTTTCCCCATTTACTTATAATGGATGAAATTTCAAATATGTGTAGCAGCAAAACTACTACTTGAATTCATACCAAATTGGGTTTATAGATTGCCAGTGACCCAGAATAAATGTCATGACATTTTAGGAAAAATAGGTCAAAGTTTAAATTTTTCATGAATTTTTCAAAAAATTTTTTTCCCCCAATTTACTTATAATGGGTGAAATTTCAAATGTCTGTAGCAGTAAAACTATTGGTTGAATTCATACCAAATTGGGTTTATAGATTACCAGTGACCCAGAGTAGATCTGATTACATTTTGGGAAAAGTAGGTCAAAGTTCAAATTTATGATTTTTTTTGCATATTTTCTCCCATTTACTTATAATAGGTGAGATTTCAAATGTCTATAAAACCATCAATTTTGTTGCAATTTACTTCAGACTTGGCACATATATGCTATTATATAGGCAATTGATATGCTGACATCAGCACATGCATAGACATGATGACATCACTGGATCGATGTCAAAATAAGCTACAATACATGTGAGGGGTGGGGTTTGTTGTGCCTGGAACCACGTGTTTGTTTATGAAAAGTTTAGCAGCAAAACAATTGGTTGAAATCATGCCAAATTGGGTTTATAGATTGCCAGTGACCCAGAATAAATGTCATTACATTTTAGGAAAAGTAGATCAAAGTTTCAATTTTTTATGAATTTTTCAAACCCCCCCCCCCCCCCCCCCCCCAATTTACTTATAATGGGCGAAATTTCAAATGTCTGTAGCAGCAAAACTATCGGTTGAATTCATGCCAAATTGGGTTTATATATTGCCAGTGTCCCAGAATAGATTTGATTACATTTTGGAAAAGTAGGTCAAAGTTCAAATTTTTTATGAATTTTTAACTCTTTTTTTTCCCCATCTACTTAAAATGTCTGAAATTTGTCTGTGCTGTGTTTTGGGTTTGTATGAATAATTTTTTACACCAGTACATGTGATCTAGTGCAGATCATACACTCATTTACACACATATATGACCTATAGTACATGTTTCAGGTGCATGTTCATTAAGTTAAACCAGAATAAAGATACTTGAACTGGAGTGTGATACCATTTTTTTTTTTTTTTTTTTTTTTTTTATCAATTTTTCATTTATTTTCATTGTGCATCTCCAAAAGCACAAAACAAAAAAAGAAAGAAATTCACATTTTATGGTACAAGATTTTGTGACACACAAAGTTTAACGCCCCCCCAAAAATAATAATAATTGTGCACAATATCCATATTACTGAGTCTCATCCTTCTTCTTCTTCTTCTTCTTCTTCTGTTGTGTTTTAACGAATTAGCGCCTCTAATGCTGTGTTTCCACTATGAGGTATCAGCTCGACTCAACTCGACTCGGCCTTTTTGTGTTTCCATTACAAAAACGGGCCTGGAATCTGGTTCCTGGTACTAGTTTTTTGGTATCACCTTTGCCGAGGTTCCAGGACTGGGGACCAGATACTAAAACGTGACGTGTAAACACTGCAGACCACTGATTGGTCAGAGAGTCGTTTCTGTGACCCACCGTTTTACCAAAAACAGATGTGGAGGTTTACAGTAAATATGTCAGTAGGTTAATCCACATGATGACAGCCCGCAAAACTACACCATAGTTTGTCGAGGAGGTTCAGACGCAAAAATTCAGCATGAGCTTGATGAGACAACACGCAACGAGCGAATTTATCAGCAACTCTGAGCAGACGACACAGAAGTAATGCGCTGCATCACTATGACGACCAGGTACTGTAAAGTGGGTAGTAATAATAATAATAATAATAATAATAATAATAATAGCTTTATTTCTATAGCACCTTTTAAAAACAAAGTTTACAAAGTGCTTTTGAGAAACAAGTAAAGGGCACAACAGCAGGATACAAGATGTAAGTAAAAACATTAAAACAGAAGCAACACAATAGGAGAGATGTGTACCACGATGCAGAAACATGACACTTCGAATAAATTAAATGAATCGGAATAAAGAGGCCAGGGATAACGTAGCATGATGCTGTTAAATCAATGCAAAAATAAAGGCGTGAGATAAAACAACATCATGTATGAGAATATAAACCAACAATCGAACAGGATAAAATTCAAATTTTAAAAATCAAAAAAATTAAAATTAAAATTAAAATTAAAAGGGACAAACATCACATAAAAGCAAGTCTATAAAAGTGTGTTTTAAGAAGTGATTTAAAAGATGCTACCGATTCCGCAAGCCTAGTATCCTGTAATGCAGGGGTGTCAAACTCATTTTAGCTCAGGGGCCACATTAAGCCCAAATTGATCTCAAGTGGGCCGGACCAGTAAAACAATAGCATAATAACTTGTAAATAATGACGACTCCAAATTTTTCCTCTTTGATTTAGTGCAATCAAAATTACATTATGAAAATATATACATTTACAAACTATCCAAACAAAAATGATGTGAATAACCTGAAAAAAAACTGTGATTTCTTGAGAAAAATAAGTGCATATTTAACAATATTACAAGTCAACTTAACATTTATACATGCATATTATGGATTGGATCTACATAGGCACAAAATATTTAATAACTGTAAGTATAATGTTAAAATTTTACTTACAAAATTTCAGGTTTTTCAGATTTTATTGTTTACAGATAGTTTGTAAATGTTAATAGTTTCATAATTTAATGTAAGTTCTTACACTAAAACAAAAAGAAAACTAGAAAAGCACTCAGAGCGCAGACCTCCGCCAAGGCAGATCAGTGCCCCCCCCCCTGATCACCACCAAAATTTAATCATTTGTTCCTTTTGCCAGTATCAATATTTCCTGAAATTTTCATCCAAATCTGTCCATAACTTTTTGAAAGATCCGGATCAGTCTTTGCCATTTGATAGAACACCCCATTGTAAATCCCTGAGTCAAATTGCATGAGATTTGCACAATTCCCCCATATTGTGATTTCCACCATAAATATTAGTCCCATATTTATTTGACCTATATTTTAAGATTCCTTCACCATGAAAACATACCATTAGCAACTGGATTCATAATTATATCCTTATTAGTTCAGTAGTTATTCACGAAAATCACATTTCTCGTAATGGCGGTTTTCTTCTGGATCTAGCTCCTTAAGTATTAAAGCTACATGAAATCCGGTGGCATACTCCCGATGCGGAACTGACTGAGCTACACGATGGCGCTTGTCAGAAATTTCTACCTTTAATATTAAAGGCACAGTAGGCCAAAAAGTAAGGGCACCCCCATTTTTTATAGAAACTGAGATAAAATCCGCCTTCTGGATCAGATCCGGATCAGCCTTAGAAATGTGATAGAGGACCCCATTGTCAATTCCTGAGTTCAATTTCATGAGTTTTGGTCAATAATTAAGCGAGATATTGGGAAACAAACATTTTGGCCCCATTTACCACAATGTTAACGAAAATTTCAAAGTGATCCAGAATCCAGGATTTCTTCCGGATCACCCCCAAAAGTTAATCATTTCTTCCTTATCCCATTTCCAACAAACCCTGAAAATTTCATCAAAATCTGTCCATAACTTTTTGAGTTATGTTGCACACTAACGGACAGACAAACAGACAAACAAACAAACCCTGGCAAAAACATAACCTCCTTGGCGCAGGTAAAAATATGGAGTTGTCATTATTTATAGGTGTAATGTAATATTATGTTTTTCACATTAAACTAAAAAAATTTGGAGTCATTATTTATCAGTTATTATGCTATTATTTTTAGTTGAGATCACATTGTCCTGTATCTGGAACCTGAACTAAAACGAGTTTGACATCCCTGATTGTTAATATCTGGAGTGTAATTTTTGCAAATTCATCCCGCGGGCCAGACTGGAACCTTAGGCGGGCCGGTTTTGGCCCCCGGGCCGCATGTTTGACACCCCAGCTGTAATGGAAACGGTCTCCAGGAATAGGACCTGGTACCAGAGTCGAGTCGGGTTGAGCCAGTTCCATGATACACTTAACTCCTTGTATTTGACTGACCACGTCTCAATGTGCATCTATTAATTAATCATCTAGTAAAATTACGAGATGGTGTCAGTGATTGGAGTGTGTGTTCGCGGTGGTGAAAACACAAGGAAACCCTCAGAGCTCTGACGGCTTTCAGAACCTTCAGCTTGTTTTACTTTTGCAGCTGGAGTTGTTTTGGTTCCCCCTTCGCCGCTTGGATCCACCTTGCTTCCAGCTGTGGAAAGCAGCTGTTTTCAATGAAGAAACCCTTTTAACAACCCACTGTGAACTACCTGCATGGCATCACAGTAAGCAGCAAACTGAAGAAAGTGTGTGTGTGTGGGGGGGGGGGGGTGTTGAGGGTTGAGTCAAACCGAGCTCTTGTGTAAAAGTTCAGACATTTTCACATGTATTTAAAGTGATTATACTGGATTTCACGGTTCGCAGCTTGTTCGCAATTATCATCAGTATGTATTTTCCAATTTCTTCCCCCATCTACTGTGTATTTTCCACATTGTACGACATCAGGCTCTGTATTTATCCAATCAAAAGTGCCCCCCCTCCCCCCCCCATTCATCCCAAACTCCCACCAGACCCCTTCACTTGTCAATTACAGCATCTGGTAAAACAATACCATGGGTGTGTTTCCATATCAGTTTACAAAAACATCCAAAAGTGCATATTTGCGGTCTGCTTTATTAATTTCTGCATGCACGCCGCTGGTTGAGGGAGGTGTGGGCGGGGGCCGACGGTCCTCTACGCCTGGAAATTGCCGCGGTTCTCCAGAGACGACCTCTTTTGAGCAATCAAACCCTTCAACGACGCCATCAAATCCCTCTTATAATTAACACCCCACCCACAGACGCAGTTCAGTGATGATGTAAAAGCTAAAAAAAAACAGGCATTTATTCTTATTTTTCTGCACCTTTAGATTAGAGCTGTCAAAATGAACGCATTAACGCAGATTAATCCATCATCGTGATTAATCTGATGAAAAATTTTAACGCAATTAATCCATTTGTAGTGCAGAATCTTCAATCTTAAACTCAAAAAAATTCGATATACATTACGTGGATCTGAAATGAAATTTCATGAAATCTTTCTTAATCTTTTTTGACAATCCTATGATGCATGTACAAGGCCCTGAACAAGTTAAGATGTATATGTCTATGTAATACTCTGATATGTATTTTTATTTATATATACAGTGCTATATTGTAAATGCATACAGATCTGGTGACAGTAAGGGGTTTGGGAGGGTTAAGTGGGTTTTGTTAGATTTTTTTTTTTTTTTTTATGTGTGTGAATCCCTGTGTGTATTCTGTATTTTTGGAATTCAATAAACATATTTATACAACCTGTAGTGCAGAATGACTCTGAACGTCTCCGCACTGGAAAAAATCTAAATCTTACCAAGTGTATTTTTTTCATTTCTAGTCCAAATATCTCATCACACTTTAAAATAAGACATAATCACCTAAAGAACTAATTTTTAGACAATAGATCTTGAAAATCTTACTTCAATTTCAAAATCTCACCAAGATAATTTTCACTTGTTCCATTGGTAGATTTTTATTTTTATTTTTTGGCTTAATTCAAACAAAAATATGTTGCATTAATTTTCTTTCTTTTTTTTTTGGTTGTAACTTGTTTTTAACCCTTTCATGCATAGTGGTCGCTACAGTGGACAGTTCTTCTCCAGCTGTTCTCTTGTATATTCATGGGTTTTGTTGTTTTAGTTCCATATCAGCCAACACAGTGGACACTTTTGCATCATCCCATAATAATACACTGACATTCATATCATTACTGTAACTTTGCTGTTCTTGATAAACCTGATCTGCACTAACATGTTTAGTGTAAATCAGTTGCTAATTGTTATTAAACTGTAATTAACAGGGTTTTTTTTTTTTTTTTCCAATACAAAAGTTTTTCATATGTACAGGGCGGGGAAGCAAAATTTACAATGAACATTTAGTTGTTTTTTCTCAGCAGGCACTACATCAATTGTTTTGAAACCAAACATATATTGATGTCATAATCATACCTAACACTATTATCCATACCTTTTCAGAAACTTTTGCCCATATGAGTAATCAGGAAAGCAAACGTCAAAGAGTGTGTGATTTGCTGAATGCACTCGTCACACCAAAGGAGATTTCAAAAATAGTTGGAGTGTCCATAAAGACTGTTTATAATGGAAAGAAGAGAATGACTATGAGCAAAACTATTATGAGAAAGTCTGGAAGTGGAGGAAGCAACAAAAAACGTACCAAAGCTTTTATTAAAGCTCTCAAATCCAAAATCCTAAAGGATCCAACCAAATCCATGAGAAAAATGGCAATTGAACCTGAGGTAGACAACAAGAGCGTTAGAAATGCAGTAAAATATGATTTGAAGTTAAAATCTTACACAAGAACACCAAAACACTTGTTGACAACAACAACAAATCCAACTTTAGCAATTTTTGGGAATCATGTTTATGGCCGCCTTCTAGCCCAGATCTAAACCCTCTGGATTCTGCTATTTGGGGCGTTTTAGAACATGCTACCAACAGAACATCACACAGCAATGTCGACTTTCTTAAAGATACTATTAAAGAAGAATGGGAGAAGTTGTCATCCGAATATTTGAGGAACACTTGCACAAGTTTCAGGAAGCGTGTGAAGGCAGTTATTGAGAAAGAAGGAGGACACATAGAATAAAAACATTTTCTATTATGTCCATTTTCTTGTGGCAAATAAATTGTCATGACTTTCAATAAACTAACTGGTCATACACTGTCTTTCAATCCCTGCCTCAAAATATTGTACATTTTCCTTCCCCACCCTGTAAATATATATATATATATATATATATATATATATATATATATTTTTTTTTTTTTTTCCCCCATGAAGTGGGTAATAACTAATATTAAAATATGTTAAAATGTGAGAAAACATTAGACTAGCAGCATTAAAAATGTTTTCATATCATTTTCTGATATTGGGTTTTAAATACATGTTTCTTTGCTTCAAAAATTTAATCCATGGTGTAGCTGAGTAGACATTTTTGTAACTCCACGAAAAAAAAAAGTCAATCTCAAGGTTTTTTTCATGCCTAAGGAGGAAAAAAACACTCAAGAAAAAATCTTGACTAAGGTTTTCATAATTCGTGCACGAAAGGGTTAAAGGGGTATTTTTTCCAGTGTAGTCTGTGTAAGCAGAGTTAGTGTCATGCATGCACAAATGGGCAGTTGATCCGATAGTGACAGGCAGCCGAACCAACCCATAACGATGGTCCTCTGGATGGAAATGTGAGGACAAAAAAAACCCCAAGATGGAGCCGTTATTTCAAGCTGTTTTGAAGCACTTATGTTGTTGGAATGTTTCAAAATACATGTTCCTTTCACCTTACATGTGTTTTTCTTGTATTTTTTATATTTTCTTCTTATATATTTTTTATTTTTTTGCTACTTATGGGTAAAGAACCAAATATGGTAACTTCATTAACTTGGATTTTCTACATTTCAATAAAAAAATTTGCTTCTTGTTATGTCCTCCAATAACACACAAAGGTTGAAATTTTGAATTTCCGAGTATCTCTGTGAGTGAAATATTGAGAGTTAATGCAAACAAAGCCATTTTACTAGAATTTTGATGAAATTTTCAGGAAATGTTGATACCGGCACAAGGAACAAATGATTAAATTTTGGTGGTGATTCGGAGGGGCAGGGCTGATCTGCCTTGGTAACGGTTTTCACTCTCTGACTCCATTTCTAGTTTATTCTTTAATCCAATGAGAATCAATAGGGAATCAAATCAATACGCGATATTGATAATGAAACTGGAATCCCGTCCTTATTCGTACAACAGAATTCCGTGGCTTTCCTTGTATATTCACACCTTGACCTTGCGCCGATACTCGGTCTTTTCTCCGACAGCACAATGAAAGTCATTCTGCCGCTGTAATAATTAAGCACTTCTTTCTGGCCTGTCTCTGCTGTAACGTCCTCATCCCACTCTGTATCTCAAAGTAACAGAAGAGCCGTCTCTGACCGCAAAAAATAGTTTGAGTCTGATGTTGGCCTTCTGGATGGAAATATGAGGACAAAAACACCCATGACGGAACAGTTATTTTAAGTTGTTTTGAAACACTTCTGTTGGTCTAATGTTCTAAAATACATGTTGCTTTTACCTTACATGTGTTTTTCTTGTAATTTTTATATTTACTTCTTGGAATTTTCTTTTTTTTTTGCCACTTATGGGTAAAGAACCAAATATGGTAACTTCATTAACCTTGATTTTCTACATAACAATAAAAAAATTTATAACATTTCCCCTCGTTATGTCCTCCAATAACACACTAAAGCTGAAATTTTTCAATTTCGAAGTATTTCTATGAGTGCTCTGTTTATTCTTTAATCCAATGAGAATCAATAGGGAATTGAATCAATACGCGATATCGATAATAAAACTGGAATCCCATCTATAGTCGTGCAACAGAATTTCATGACAGTTTCATGGCTTTCGTTGTATATATACTTATTGGATTTTTTTTTTTTTTTTTTTTTTTTTTTGCCACTTATGGGTAAAGAACCAAATATGGTAACTTCATTAACCTTGATTTTCTACACAACAATGAAAAATGTAGAAAATTTCCCCTTGTTATGTCCTCCAATAACCCACTAAGGTTGAAATTTTTGAATTTTGGAGTATTTCTTTGAGTGACCTATAAAAAAAATTAATGCAAACAAAGCCATTTTACTATAGTTTATTATTGCAAATATAAGCTATTAATCTTGATTTTCTACATAATAAAAATTTTGAAAATTTCCCCCTTGTTCTGTCCTCCAATAACACACTGAGGTTGAAATTTATAAATTTCGGAGTATTTCTCTGAGTGAACTATAAAGTCATTTTACTATAGTTTATTCTTTAATCCAATGAGAATCAATAGGGAATCAAATCAATACGCGATATCGATAATGAAACTGGAATCCCGTCCTTATTCGTACAACAGAATTCCGTGGCTTTCCTTGTATATTCACACCTTGACCTTGCGCCGATACTCGGTCTTTTCTCCGACAGCACAATGAAAGTCATTCTGCCGCTGTAATAATTAAGCACTTCTTTCTGGCCTGTCTCTGCTGTAACGTCCTCATCCCACTCTGTATCTCAAAGTAACAGAAGAGCCGTCTCTGACCGCAAAAAATAGTTTGAGTCTGATGTTGGCCTTCTGGATGGAAATATGAGGACAAAAACACCCATGACGGAACAGTTATTTTAAGTTGTTTTGAAACACTTCTGTTGGTCTAATGTTCTAAAATACATGTTGCTTTTACCTTATATGTGTTTTTCTTGTAATTTTTATATTTACTTCTTAGATTTTTATTATTTTTTTTGCCACTTATGCATAAAGAACCAAATATGGTAAGTTCATGAACCTTGATTTTCTACATAACAGTAAAAATTTTTGAAAAATTTTCCTCCTTGTTATGTCCTCCAATAACACACTAAGGTTGAAATTTTTGAATTTCGGAGTATTTCTATGAGTGAACTATAAAGAGTTAATACAAACAAAGCCATTTTACTATAGTTTATTATTGCAAATATAAGCTATTAACCTTGATTTTATCTCTGAGTGCTTTTCTAGTTTATTCTTTAATCCAATGAGAATCAATAGGGAATCAAATCAATACACAATATTGATAATGAAACTGGAATCTCATCTCTAGTCGTGCAACAGAATTTCATGTTAATTTCGTGGCTTTCGTTGTATATATACTTCTTCGATTTTTTTTTTTTTTTTTTTGCCACTTATGGGCAAAGAACCAAATATGGTAACCTCATTAGACTAGATTTTCTACATAACAATAAAATGTTTTTGAAAATTTCCACCTTTTTATGTCCTCCAATAACACACTAAAGTTGAAATTTTTGAATTTTGGAGTATTTCTTTGAGTGACCTATAAAAAAAATTAATGCAAACAAAGCCATTTTACTATAGTTTATTATTGCAAATATAAGCTATTAATCTTGATTTTCTACATAATAAAAATTTTGAAAATTTCCCCCTTGTTCTGTCCTCCAATAACACACTGAGGTTGAAATTTATAAATTTCGGAGTATTTCTCTGAGTGAACTATAAAGTCATTTTACTATAGTTTATTCTTTAATCCAATGAGAATCAATAGGGAATCAAATCAATACGCAATATTGATAATGAAACTGGAATCCCGTCCTTATTCGTACAACAGAATTCCGTGGCTTTCCTTGTATATTCAGACCTTGACCTTGCGCCGATACTCGGTCTTTTCTCCGACAGCACAATGAAAGTCATTCTGCCGCTGTAATAATTAAGCACTTCTTTCTGGCCTGTCTCTGCTGTAACGTCCTCATCCCACTCTGTATCTCAAAGTAACAGAAGAGCCGTCTCTGACCGCAAAAAATAGTTTGAGTCTGATGTTGGCCTTCTGGATGGAAATATGAGGACAAAAACACCCATGACGGAACAGTTATTTTAAGTTGTTTTGAAACACTTCTGTTGGTCTGATGTTCTAAAATACATGTTGCTTTTACCTTATATGTGTTTTTCTTGTAATTTTTATATTTACTTCTTAGATTTTTATTATTTTTTTTGCCACTTATGCATAAAGAACCAAATATGGTAAGTTCATGAACCTTGATTTTCTACATAACAGTGAAAATTTTTGAAAAATTTTCCCCCTTGTTATGTCCTCCAATAACACACTTAGGTTGAAATTTTGAATTTCAGAGTATTTCTACGAGTTACTGTAGTTTATTCTCTAATCCAATGAGAATCGATAGGGAATCAAATCAATACGCAATATCGATAATGAAACTGGAATCCCGTCCTTATTCGTGCAACAGAATTCCGTGGCTTTCCTTGTATATTCACACCTTGACCTTGCGCCGATACTCGGTCTTTTCTCCGACAGCACAATGAAAGTCATTCTGCCGCTGTAATAATTAAGCACTTCTTTCTGGCCTGTCTCTGCTGTAACGTCCTCATCCCACTCTGTATCTCAAAGTAACAGAAGAGCCGTCTCTGGACAGCAAAAAATAGCCGGAGTCTGCTCCGTCAATGGCCTCTTTTCTTCTCCCTGAGAACAGCCGTCATATCAGCGCCGCCTTCTCCAGGCACGATAGCTTTTGACTCCTGCGTTGCGAGGCAGAGCGCCTTGGGTGAGTGGGTGGCAGTTAGACACAGTATCTCATATTGGCAGGGAAATGGCAGCTTTGTCAACTGTAAGGGCTGTCGGAGGCACCCGGCTGCGGATAGAAGCCTGGGTGGGGGGGGGTTCAGAGCACACACTGAACTCCACTCTTTCTCTCTCTCTCTCTTTCTGCTTTTCTGTTTCTTTGAACATGCTGGCTAACAGTGGGATGTCCACCATTCATCTGACTCTTTTAATTCAGCCTTTGATAGTGTTGGGGAAAAATCCATACAGCCAGCACAAGCAGACTGTAAACACCGTGTCCCAGCTTCTGAATCCACCAACGACTGTATGATCTCATTTCGACCTCTAAAGAAGCCAATCAGAGCGTGTTTCACGACGCTACGAAGCGACGGCGAAATTAAGCGTTCGACTGCTTTTTCGCCCAAATCTAGGAAATCCGGGATGAACGGTCAAACAAATGATCAAACAGGTAGAAGAGCAGACTACATAGCAGGAAGAAATCGATGCAACACAGTGGAAGATGAACTTCAAAGCTGCACGAGTCAAAGATCTCACTCAGACTAAAGTAAGAGCATCAGAAAAATAAAAGACTAATCAACCGGTGCAAAAAACAGAAACAAAAAAGGAATATCTGACTTGAATTTGGAATATTCATCTTGAAAGATCATTTTTTTTAGATTTATTTACTTACTGAGACTTAATCTTGTTAAGATTATTTGACTTGTTTCAAAAATTTTCATTTTGAGCTACCCCCAGTTAGATCTTAAAACTATGACTGTAATTCTAAGCAATATTTCTAACAAAACCAGCTCCATTGTTAGGAATGAGTATGGAGGACACAGGAACTGTTTACCCTCAAGGAAATTTTTACTTGTTTTATGCAGTTTTACCGACACATACCTACTGAGTCATTACACCTTCATAAGACCATCTTGAAAAAAAATCTTACTATGATACTTGAAACAAGTATCTTCTGCTTAAAATAAGAACGTTAGCTTCTATAACACTGGTCAACAACAAATTTATTGTTTAAGTTTTTTGAGCTGATTTAGAACAATTTTGGTGTGCTGAATCCAAAAATCACATTAATTTTGCTCAATCAGGTAAAATTTCTGACATATTGGCTTTTTAACATTTTTGCTTACATTTATGGGCATTTTCACATCATATGATACAAAATTCTTTCCTATTTCTTGCAATAAACGAGTTCTGAAGATTTTACTTTTGCCAATTTATGATTAATGTTTTTTTTTTTTTTAATATTACAGGTGAATGAAATGGCTTCGACCAGAAGATCGTGCAAAAATAAGCCTGACGTATTCTGCTACATCTGCGCTGAATACACCATTGTACCTAACAGGAATCAAGTCACAAGTTTCATCAAGTGTGCTTGTGAAAATGATTTTTTTTTCTCTTAAAACCTATTTTGGGTGAGAACTATATAAAAAATCAACTGATAAAGTCACAAAAATGTAATCAATTTTGTGAGAAGATCAAATTTTTCAAAAGCAAATTAGCAAAAAAACCTGACCTGATTGAGAAAAACAGATGTGATTTTTGGATTTAGCGGTGCAAAATGGTCCTAATTCAGTTGAAAAAACCTAGAAAACTTGCAAAAAACATTTTTTTGTAACCCAGTGTAATCCTTAGATCAGTGTTTTTCAACCTTAGGGTCGGGACCCCACATAAGGTTACCTGAAATTTCTAGAACTTGATAAAAAAAAAAAAAAAAAACAAACAAACATACTAATAAAAAGTATATATTGAGTTGACAGAGACAATCCCAAAACATAAAAGACAAACTGTGAGTCTGAAACTGCAGCACTGTGGTTCTGTTTTTCTGTCACATGTTCATTGTGGTCGGTTTCAGATGCTGCAGCTCTTTCATAATTCATAGTTTGAGTTCTTGTTTGTTCAGTATTAATTGTCCTCCTTGTAAATCCAAGCTGGACTGACTGTACATATCCTGACCAAGGAAAATCAAATTCTCACTTTGTGCAGTAATCTACACCTGGATTTACTGCCTCCGTCCATAATAATTTACATTATATAGACTAAATGTCGTCTAAAATTAACGTTTATTTGCAACATAGTATAGCAAACTATTACATGATTAAAAATAAATTAATTTTAGCAAAAAAAAAAAAAAAAAAAAAAAGTCTCAGTTTTGAATGTCTGGGGTCGCAAGAAATGTGTGATGTTAAAATGGGGTCATGAGCCAGAAAAGGTTGGACACCACTGCCTTAGATGATATTTTCTTACTTGAAAACTTGATAAGTGCAATTTTCTTACTTCATTGGCAGATAATTTTACTTAAAATGAGAAATTTTAACCCAGTAATGACTTTCCTTATTTTTGTACAGGCTGTTTTTGCAGCCTGACTACACAGTCATGGAAAAAAATTATTAGACCATCAAAAGTCATCAAAAACAATGGTTATGCAATCAAACCATCTCACGTCATTTGCACTATTTCCAATGCTATTTGCACTACTTAATTCTATTTTTTGTAACAAACATTCCTATTTGCAATACTTTTATTTTTTTAAATTTTTTTCTAATGTAAATAAGTGTGCCTTCTTGCGTTTTTTTGTGGTTGCCTTGAAATTCTTGCACTAAATTGGAGAGCTCTACCTCAATTTTATTGTACAATGACAATAAAGAGATTCAAGTCCTAACTCCTGTGTATCATGTGACTAAAACAGACAGAAAAGAAAACATGGAATGTCTAAAAGCACTGTTTTTATCTGTACAATGCCATAGATATTGATGTAAGACCTGAAGTGATTTTAGTTATCCAAAAAAAAAAACAAAAAAAAAAAAAACATGGAAAATGGATAGATATCAGCTCTGAAATTAAACTATGAGCTATTTTTGTTGTTATTATTATATTTGTCCAAACAAATGGACCTTTAGTTGTACCAGGCATTAAAATGAACACGAAATTAAAGAAAACAGGGGGTGGTCTAATAATGTTTTCCACGACTATATGTCTTCTGTGATGTGATTCACCTACAATAATACCGTTTCTGTTCTATTCTCTGTAGTCATGGAGCTTCAGACAAAAGAAAATGCAATAGTGAACACTTCCAGTCCAATGCAATAAAACACACACTTAATAAAATACAATAAACTGCAGCCAAAACAGTGAAACCGCTTTCTAAAGCTTGTGTTTCAGGCCTCAGATCATATAAAAATGCTGTCAGTCATGTATTTAACCTCCTTACCCGTCTGAAAACACAGAAGATCAACCAAAAACAAAAGCCAGAATGTAAAAATATAGCCAAGAGCAGATGCATGAGCCTTATTTCCACTTAAATATCAATTAAATAAAGGTATTAGTACCTTAGCCACATCTCTGTAGGTCAATATGATGACTGTACATCTTATCTTTAATTTGCAGTTTAGATTACGAGCGTTCATTTTCTATCAAATATAATGCATTTCAAAAAATATCAGTATTTACTTCTGGGCCTTTAGTCAGATCTGTTTTTGGTTCATTATAAGAAATAATTCAGCCGCTAAATGTAAAGATCAAAAACTACATGCACCTTTTTTTCTTTTTTTTTCTTTTTACATTGTCTTTGGTATTAATTTTTGTTTGACTTAATCCTCATCATGTCTGCTCATCTGAGATATATTATTATTTATCTATAGATTGTATAGATTTCCTCCAATCTGTTTGTATTGTATATAAATCTCTCTCTCTATATATACATTGTTTTTTGTGTCCCCCATTGGGATTAATAAAGTTGTTTCAAACATTTATAAAAAAAAATGGATGGACTTGCAACTCTGAATTAGGGCTAGTCTTATGGGCTCAGTTGCTAATAATAATAATAATAATAATAATAATAATAATAATAATAATAATAATAATAATAATAATAATAATAATAATAATAATGATGATGATGATGATGATGATGATACAAATAATAACAATAATGATGGTGATGATGATGATAATAATAATAATAATAATAATAATAATAATGATGATGATGATGATGATGATGATGATGATGATGATTGATGATGATGATGATGATAATAATAATAAAAAAAATAAATAATAATAATAATAATAATAATAATAATAATAAGTCAGTTTATGCTAATTGCTAATGCTAGGTACTGTGTATGGCTAAAATGCAGAGACTGAATTTCCATATGGAAATAAAGTGAGTTAACCTTAACCTTGACTTTAAAACACTTCCAAATGTTTCAGTATTTTCTTGTTTTGCATAATTCTGCTCATGCATAATATTACTGAATACAGAACCTTTTGTGATTACATTGGTTTTGCAAATTCTGCTCTTAGATTTCTAAAATGTTATGTTGTTTGGTAGGTTTTGGTCCTTTGTAATGACCAAGAAAAAAAAAAAAAAAAAAAGAGATAAAACCCACAAATATCCATATATTTACTTTACATTTACACTGATTGTGTGTTTGTTTTGCATTATTTCCGTTCTGTTGCATTTTTTTTTGCTTTTTTATCTTGTTGCATTTCTTATTAATAAATGCAACCACTCAGGAACGAAAACAAACCTCTAACCTGGAAGAAGACAATAATTTGCTATTTATCGTGATAGTTGTTGATGCTGACCGATATTAAACGTTTATTATGTCACCATTTTTGTCCATATCTCCCACCCCTCCTCTCCTATGCATTGAACAATCATCAGTAAATCTTTGCAGAGTCGGTACCTAGCTCTCCTGCGGCTTTAATGTCGATGTTGTCGTAGCCGCTGCCGATGCGGATGATAATACGTAGAGCTTTAAACTTCTCCAGATCCTCTCTGGTCAGAGTGATGGTGTGGTACATCATGGCTCCAACAGCTTCATTCAGCACCTGCAGAAACACATGCAAACTTCAATTACAACTAAATTCCAACCAAATGCAAATTCTTAACCATGTCCACTACACAACCTCTGAGGACCCAAATATGACACATGTGGAACTCCAGTTTGCCTTATTTTTAAAAGCATATGTGTATGATTAATAATTTAAAACTTGGCCACAGTTTCTAAGGGTTAAAGAATTAAAAGTGAAAAACAGCAGTGAATTTACACATTTTAACAGGATCTGTTCCCAGCGTAGGCTTTTCTGTTTGGAGTTTGTATATTTTTGCGGGAACAGAAAAGAAAACATGGAATGCGTAAAAGCACTGTTTTTGTCAGTACAACGCCATAGATATAGATGGAAAAACTGAAGTGATTTTGGTTATTATAAAAAAAAAAACATGGAAAATGGATAGATATCAGCTCTGAAATTAAACTACTATGAGCTATTTTTGTTGTTTTCATTATATTTGTCCAAACAAATGTACCTTTATTTGTACCAGGCATTAAAATGAACTAGAAACTGAAGAAAACAAGGGGTGGTCTAATAATTTTTTCGATGACTGTAAGTCTCAAGTTCAGTAATCTGCAATTTAGATGTTAAAATGTCAGGACTTCACACTGATTAAGTTTAGTGGTTGGTTTAAAACAGGGGTCTCAAACTCATGTTCTTTCAGGGGTCACATTCAGCCTGATTTAATCTCCAGTGGGCCGGACCTGTAAAATAATAACATAATAACCTATAAATAATGACAACTCCAAATTGTTGTCTTTGTTTTGGTGTGAAAAACCCCTCCATTAAATTATGAAAATACTTACTTTTATAAACTATCCAAATAAAAAATATGTGAATAACCTGAAAAAACTGAAATTTCTTAAGAAAAATAAGTGCAATTTGAATTGAATTTATTCCTGACTAAAATAGTTATGAAATTATTCAACTTAATATATTGTAGCCTGAATGGACATTAGCTCAATGTCATTTGCCAGTTCAGGAAGTGCTTTTAATTTGACAATTAAGACGTTAAGATTTCTATTATACAGTGACAGTGTTAGATGAACAGTAAAGCCATAGTTCCTCCTCTGGCTCTGACTCATGGTGCAGCTCTACAAAAATACAAAAACCAATACAAAAAGGCCAATACACACTGCCATACACACATTAAATCCAAATTAACACTAACACCACAACCCCGCTTAACTCCTGCACAGAAAAATAACACATTTTCAACAACATGCCCCATACCCACAATGCAATGCGAAGATAAAAAGGTGTGGTCATGACTAAAACTCAGTGATTTAATTCCATTCAACTTCAACTTTTTCGTACTTTCAACTATGAGATTGGACTATAGGATTCTGTTGGGTTTCTGTAAATTGGCTTAGAGTCTGGTTTTGACCAACTCTATATATAAAGTGTCATGAGATAACTTTTTTGTGGTGATCTGGCGCTATATAAATAAAATTTGATTGATTGAGTGATTTGATTGGTTTTCCCCTGTAAGTCGCTTTGGAAAAAAGCATCTGCCAAGTGCATAAACATGAACTAAGTCTACAAATTAGTAGAATATACTGAACATTTTATAGTAACATCATAAAACTGAAATCATTTAAGTGCATTGTAATTAAAGCATTTTAGTAAATACAAATTCCGGGCTTACAGTGTATAAAGGGTTAATTACATTCACGTCTTTCCTTTGTTCATCAGCGTCCACTCATCCATTCATTTATTCATTCATTCATGCTAGCTTCACAACATCCAACCTCCATGGCTATTAGTCCATTAGAGCTCGTAACACCCCATGACAATCACAAGATCACATTCCTTCCACACCAGCCATGATAATCACATGTCTGGCATGACTTCAGACACTTAAAGAGAATGTTTAAGATTTCACCCAGAGGGAAACTACAGGCGTCACATGACCGGCGGCAGCGACACACTGTCCTTGTAGGTTCTAAGTTGTGTTATTGTCTCTGGGGAAAGCCCGGGTTGTGCGTGGTCATCACAAACCTGCGCTCGGACCCTCGGGGCTTTACGGCCCAAGGATGAGGGTAATTGAGTGGGAAGAGCGATCAGAGCGGCAGCTGACGGACGATAAACCTGATGAGATGACAAAACACGCAAGGTCACCAAAGTGTAGCGCGAGTCTGGACAATAATCGAGGCGTTATTAAGGCGGAAACGGGACAGAACTGGGTCAGAATAGAACGGATTTGGATCGGAGTCTCCCTGGTGGAATAAACTCATATCACCTGGAAGCACATTTAGGTTTTTTTGATACATTCTACTCATGAAAAAACGACGATATAAGTAAAGATACACGATATGGACTAGGGCTGTGTATTGGCACTTTCTCTTTGTAAAATACTCTAATAACATTAATAAACGGACCTTTTAAAGTTATTTTGTAATGTCACAGTCTGGATATTCCCTCTGAAAAATAGATCATAAGCCAAATTAAGACTGATCATGATTTAAGATAATGTAAGGCAGGGGTGTCAAACTCATTCTGGTTCAGGGGCCATATTTAGCCCAATTTGATCTCAAGCGGGCCAGACCAGGAAAATAATGACTTAATAACCTATAAATAATGACAAATCCAAATTTTTCTTTTTGTTTTAGTACAAAAAAAACCCAATTAAATTATGAAAATATTTATATTTTACAAAAAAGATGGGAATAACCTGAAAAAACTGAAATTTCATTTGAAAAATTAGTGCAATTTTAACAATATTACGCCTAGACTTGTTATTTATACATGTGCATTACACACAATGTGAAATAAACATTTGGTAACAGGCAGAATATTGTTAAAATTTTGTTAAAATCTCTTATTATTAACACAACTCCAGATCACAGTGGATCCATAAATGTACAAAACATTCAGTAACAGGCAGAATATTGTTAAAACTGCACATTTCAGGTTGTTCATCTTTGTTTTTATTTATGTTTTAATTTGTATTTTATTGTGAAAGAATAGTTTTGTAAATGTAAATATTTTCACAGTGTAACACTATTTTTTTCACTTGAAATTTTTCCACTTAATTTCTCAAATAAAACAAAGAAATTTTGTAGTTGTCATTATTTATGGGTTGTTGTGTTGTTATTTTTTACTGGAGATCACATGATTTTGACAACCTTGACTTTTCAGGTTAATTTTTGCACTTTCATCCTGCAGGGCCGGACTGGACCCTTTGGTGGGCCGGATTTGGCCCCCGGGCCACATGTTTGACACCTGTGATGTAGGTGTGTTTGAAAATGTTGCCTTTTCACATATTTGTGGTTCTCAACACCCAGCAACATTTTTGACCACCCTTGTTTTCATGAATTTCTTGTTCATTTTAATGCCTGGTACAACTAAAGGTGCATTTGTTTGGACAAATTTAATGATAACAATAAAAATAGCTCATAGTAGTTTAATTTCAGAGCTGATATCTATTCATTTTCCATGGTTTTCTTGATAATAACCAAAATCACTTCAGTTCTTACATCAACATCTATGTCAGGGGTGTCAAACTCATTTTAGTTCAGGGACCAGTGGGCCGGACCATTAAAACAATAGCATTATAACCTGTAAATAATGACGAGTCCAAATTTTTCCTCTTGATTTCAGTGCAATCAAAATTGAATTATAAAAATATGTGCATCTGCAAACTATCCAAACAAAATTGATGTGAATAACCTGAAAAAAACTGAAATTTCTTGAGAAAAATAAGTGCGATTTTTAACAATATTACACCTCAACGTACCATTTATACATGCATATATATATATATATGTATATATATATATAATGGATTGGATCTACAAAGGCACAAATTATTTAATAACAGGAAGAAAATCGTTAAAATTTCGCTTTCAAAATTTCAGGTTTTTTGCATTTTGTTGTAAAAGGATAGTTTGTAAATGTTAATATTTTCATCATTTAATGTAAGTTTTTATACTAAAACAAAGAGAAAAATTTGGAGTTGTCATTACTTATTTATAGATGTTAATGTAATATTATGTTTTTCACATTAAACTAAGAAAATTTGGTGTCATTATTTATAGGTTATTATGCTATTATTTTAATCGAGATCCCATCGGTCTGTATGTGGAACCTGAACTAAAACTACTTTGACATCCTTGATTGTTAATATGTTACGTGGAATTTTTGCGCTTTGCAAATTCATTCCGCGGGCCAGACTGGACCCTTTGGCGGGCCGGTTTTGGCCCCCGGGCCGCATGTTTGACACCTGTGTTCTAATTAATTAATGAAAAATTTTATTTCAGTTACATACAAGAACAAAACCTTTCTCGTAAACATTTTTCCTCATAATAAGTAGCTGAAAAAAAGAATAACCTGATGATAATCCTGAAAATCCCATCAAACGATACCAAAAATACCAAGTCAACATTTAATTATACTCCTTAATTATGTTATCTTTAAATAATTTTACATTGTTATCTTTAACCCTTTATCGGGCAAGTGACTATTTTTGGTCATTTCCTCAAACGTTGAATATGGGGCCAATCTCGTGCCTCAGTGAGGTCCAGAAGCATGTTGTTTTTATAAAACTATACAGTGATTCAGAGAGATTTTATAGACATTTTGAAGCTGTTAACAGAGAATATGAGTGATTTTTGGCCGTTTATGAACTCATAACAGTTATTTTATTGCATGTGTTTACTTTTTAGCAAGTGCTGTTTGGACGTTTTATGGCAAGAAGAGGTAGATGACAATATTCAATAACACAAATTTGGAATTTCAGAGTGTTTCAATGAGTATCCTATAAAGCACAGGTGTCAAACATGCGGCCCGAGGGCCAAGTCTGGCCCGCCAAAGGTTCCATTCCAGCCCGTGGGATGAAAGTGCAAAAATGAACCTGAACCGTCAAGGTTGTCAAAATCGTTTTAGTTCAGGTTCCACATACAATGTTACCTCCAGTAAAATAACGACACAATAACCCATAAATAATGACAACTACAAATTTTCTTTGTGAAAAATTAAGTGGAAAAAATTGAAGTGAAAAAAATAACATAACACTGTGAAAATATTTACGTTTACAAAACTATTCTTTCACAATAAAATGCGAATAAATACTTAGATAAATACAAAGATGAACAACCCGAAATGTGCAATTTTAACAATTTTCTGCCTG
This sequence comes from Sphaeramia orbicularis, assembly GCF_902148855.1. NCBI lineage: Eukaryota > Metazoa > Chordata > Actinopteri > Kurtiformes > Apogonidae > Sphaeramia > Sphaeramia orbicularis. The sequence goes on along the minus strand of NC_043975.1, from coordinate 8,304,885 downwards.
TTACTAAATGTTTGGTGCATTTATGGATCCACTGTGATCTATAGTTGTGTTAATAATAAGAGATGGAATATTGTAGAAATTGTTCAAATTTTAGACCCAAACTCCAAAATTTTAACAATATTCTGCCTGTTACCAAATGTTTATGGAACACTGTGTATAACGTACATGTATAAATAATAAGTCGAGGCATAATATTGTTAAAATTGCACTAATTTTTCAAATGAAATTTCTGTTTTTTCAGGTTATTCACATCTTTTTTGAAAATTTGGATTTGTCATTATTTATTACTTTTTATTCTTTTTATCCTTTTTATTCTATTTATTCTGTACGTTGTGTGCTTGTGGTTTATGGACTTGTGTCTGCAATAAAGTTTATTCTTATTATAGGTTATTAAGTCATTATTTTATTGGTCCGGCCCACTTCAGATCAAATTAGGCTAAATATGGACCCTGAACTAAAATGAGTTTGACAGCCCTGCTATAAAGGGTTCATTTATATCTTATAGAAACACAACACACTATGTTCAATATTCAATAACTTAACATCCAAAAACACAAACACATCTATTCTGTGCTTTTTTATTTTCTTGCATGACATGTTTCAAAGACAAAAATAATAATCTGAAACTATAATTATGAATAAGAACAGCATGGTTTTAGTTTGAAACTCCAAAAAGCATGTGCAGCCAGTATTTAACCCTTTCATGCATACTGGTCACTACAGTGGACAGCTATTCTACAGCTGTTCTCTTGTATATTCTTGGATTTTTTTTTTTTTTTTTTTTTTTTACACATATCTTTATTAAAGTTTTAAGACACTACATATCTTTTCTGACATGAGTTGGTAACATTATGTTGAGCTCTCCTGAGCATAAACCCCAAGAATCACAAGCCCTCCCCATAGTTTTCACACAATTTATCAGTAAATACATGTTTCTGTGCGTCAAAAATTAAACGTGTGGATATTTTGAGTTTTGAACTGAGTGGATATTTTTGCAACTTCACGAAAAATAGGTTTATAAGAATTTTTTTTTTTTTCATTTTTAAAAAATGTTTATTTATTTATTTGTTTGTTTGTTTGTTTTTCAGAAGAAAATTTTCAATTGCATTGTTGTTTTCATACCTAAAGAGGAATAAAAACGCTCAGGAAAAAAAATTTGATTAAGGTTCTCATAATTCGTGCATGAAAGGGTTAATAACAACAAACAGTTGTAAAATCTAAAATTGTGATTCGTTTCGCATCAAAAACACTCCCAGCCCAAACCATCGGGGACTGTATCTTCACATAAACCTGTTACCTCTGCGTCCATGCAGCCTCTTTCATTTCAGATTCAGAGCTAAACTCACAGTTCCATCGAAGCTCTACTCAAACCCACAAGAGCACATCTTCAGTTCCAGGAAAAGCCTCCGAACTTTCCCCAGATACCTAATTTGTCAGGCTGAATTTGGGGGGAAAAGTGTTAAATATTGACTCTTCCTCATGTTTTGAAAATTTCTGGGAGAGTAAACATAATAAAGCTTTAACGGCCAGTTGGAACAATCTGTTACAGAATATACAAACGAATCTGTCAGCGGGTGTAAAAGGAGCACATTTTCCCCATTTTCAAACTAATTTAACCCATAAAGACTCAAACGACTAAAGCCATCGACCGATCTAAACTGTTTAAGACCCGTCGATCCACTAATGATATGACTACGTGTCAATAATTGGTGTAAAATACAGTTTGTCGTCTTTTCATGGTCGTCAGATATGACCCATTTGGACGTTCAGAGGCTCCGTAGTTACCGTGGAAACACCGCCATCTTCTACAACATTGATTCACCAGTAAAACCCATGGAGTTTGACAAACGATAGCGGATGGAGATGCTTGTTTTATGTTGAGTTAATGATATATTTTGAGTAAATAGTCACTTTTTCTTCATTTTTCTCAAATAACTTGTGAATTTACTCTATTTTAGTAATAGCTTCCAAAAAAAAATCCTGATAATCTGATGATAACCTTGATAACTTGTCAATCCACTAATTCTATCAATAAATGTAAATAATAAGTGTAAAATACAGTTTGTCGTCTTTTCATGGTCGTCAGATATGACCCATTTGGACGTTCAGAGGCTCTGCAGTTACCATGGAAACACCGTCATCTTCTACAACATTGATTCACCAGTAAAACCCATGGAGTTTGACAAACGATAGCGGATGGAGATGCTTGTTTTATGTTGAGTTAATGATATATTTTGAGTAAATAGTCACTTTTTCTTCATTTTTCTCAAATAACTTGTGAATTTACTCTATTTTCCTAATAGCTTCCAAAAAAAAATCCTGATAATCTGATAACCTTGATAACTTGTCAATCCACTAATCCTATCAATAAATGTAAATAATAAGTGTAAAATACAGTTTGTCGTCTTTTCATGGTCGTCAGATATGACCCATTTGGACGTTCAGAGGATCCGTAGTTACCATGGAAACACCGCCATCTTCTACAACATTGATTCACCAGTAAAACCCATGGAGTTTGACAAACGATAGCGGATGGAGATGCTTGTTTTATGTTGAGTTAATGATATATTTTGAGTAAATAGTCACTTTTTCTTCATTTTTCTCAAATAACTTGTGAATTTACTCTATTTTAGTAATAGCTTCCAAAAAAAATCCTGATAATCTGATGATAACCTTGATAACTTGTCAATCCACTAATCCTATCAATAAATGTAAATAATAAGTGTAAAATACAGTTTGTCGTCTTTTCATGGTCGTCAGATATGACCCATTTGGACGTTCAGAGGATCTGCAGTTACCGTGGAAACACCGTCATCTTCTACAACATTGATTCACCAGTAAAACCCATGGAGTTGTGACAGTGTCAATGACAGTGGATGGAGATGCTTGTTTTTTGTTCAGTTAATGATAGATTTAGTTGAAAATAATATCCAATAATAACTGGTAATAAATCACTTAATACATTAATACATAATACATTTGGTGATTTGTTGAATTGTCTTGAATTTTCTGATTTTATTTATCTATTTATTACCTCCGCCAAGGAGGTTATGTTTTTGCCAGGGTTTGTTTGTTTGTTTGTTTGTTTGTTTGTCTGTCCGTTAGTGTGCAACATAACTCAAAAAGTTATGGACAGATTTGGATGAAATTTTCAGGGTTTGTTGGAAATGGGATAAGGAAGAAATGATTACATTTTGGTGGTGATCGGGGGTGGGGGGGCCCACGGGGGGGGGGGCCACTGATCAGCCTTGGCGGAGGTCTGCGCTCTCCGAGTGCTTCTAGTTTTTTTTATGGCTGGCAGTTGTTCAATGAGGGTAACCCAGTGTTTCCATCCACTGTCACTGATCCAACTCCATGGGTTTTACTGATGAATCAACGTTGTAGAAGAAGATGCGTTTCCATGGTAACTACAGAGCGTATGAACATCCAAATGGGTCATATCTGATGACCATGAAAAGATGACAAACTGTATTTTACACCAATTATTTACATGGATTGATAGGATTAGTGAGTCAACAGGTATTTAACAGTTTAAATGAGCAGATGCTTTTGGTCACTAGTGAACGTTTGGGTCTTTACGGGTTAAAACAGGGGTGTCAAATTAATTTTAGTTCAGGGGCCACATTCAACCCAATATGATCTCAAACAGAGCGGACCTGTAAAGTTAAAAAAAACAACAAAAAAAACCCAGTAAAATTACATGATGAAAATGTTTGCATTTGCAAACGTTCCTTAAAAATCTGTATAACATGAACGACCTGAAATGTCTTCAGAAAAATAAGTGTAATTTTAACAATATTACGCCTCAGTTTAAAGGGCGACACGGTGGTGCAGTGGTTAGCACTCGTGCCTCACAGCAAGAAGGTCCTGGGTTCGATTCCAACACCAGTTGACGGGGGGTGGGACCTTTCTGTGTGGAGTTTGCATGTTCTCCCCGTGTCTGGGTACTCCCACCATCCAAACACATGCACTAATAGGTTAATTGGTTAATCTAAATTGCCCATAGGTGTGAATGTGAGAGTGAGTGTTTGTCTCTATATGTTCAGCCCTGCGATGAACTGGCGACTTGTCCAGGGTGTACCCCGCCTTCGCCCCTATGTAGCTGGGATAGACTCCAAGCGACCCCCGTGACCCTAGTGAGGATAAAGCGGGTTCAGAAAATGAATGAATGAATGAATGCCTCAGTTTATCATTACCTCCGCCAAGGAGGTTATGTTTTTGCCAGGGTTTGTTTGTTTGTTTGTTTGTCTGTCCGTTAGTGTGCAACATAACTCAAAAAGTTATGGACAGATTTGGATGAAATTTTCAGGGTTTATTGGAAATGGGATAAGGAAGAAATGATTAAATTTTGGTGGTGATCGGGGGGGGGGGGGGGGGGGGGGGGCACAGACCAGAAAATTTCATCAAAATCTGTCCATAACTTTTTGAGTTATGTTGCACACTAACGGACAGACAAACAGACAAACAAACAAACAAACAAACCCTGGCAAAAACATAACCTCCTTGGCGTGGGGGGGCCCACGGGGGGGGCCACTGATCAGCCTTGGCGGAGGTCTGCGCTCTCCGAGTGCTTCTAGTTTATACATGTGCATTACAACTTACTACAACAAATGCCCAAAACATTTAGTAACAGGCAGAATATTGGTAAAATTGCACTTATTTTTCTTATTTCATATCAGGTTTTTCATATTTACCTCCGCCAAGGAGGTTATGTTTTTGCCAGGGTTTGTTTGTCTGTTTGTTTGTCCGTTAGTGTGCAACATAACTCAAAAAGTTATGGAGAGATTTTGATGAAATTTTCAGGGTTTGTTGGAAATGGGATAAGGAAGAAACGATTAACTTTTGGGGGTGATCGGGGGTGGGGGGGGGGGGGCACTGATCAGCCTTGGCGGAGGTCTGCGCTCTCCGAGTGCTTCTAGTTGTCTATACATCCTTCATTGTTTATATCTTGTGTCTAATTTTTGCATTTTACAAATTCACCTCACAGGCCAAATTGGGGCCTTTGGTGGGCTGGTTTTGGCCCACGGGCCGCATGTTTGACACCTGTGGGTTAAAACAACACTGAAGCTCAGGGTCCAATCCAGATACGTAGAGAGGGGAGTGTGTGTGTGTGTGTGTGTGTGTGTGTGTGTATTTTGGCCGGTGCTGCATGTGTAAGGGGTGTTGTAACCTTGAACTGGTATCTGGAAGGCCTGGCCGGGACGCGGCGCTAATAAAAGCAGTATGGAAATTGGGGGCTAATCTGCTAATCACAGAAAAGCTAATGCAGTTTGGCTGGAGGTGAATGCAGAGTTGTTATTTAGTGTGCGGCGCTGACAGGGGCTGAGGCCGATACCGACGGGGGATTGGTTTAGATCGACATCAGGCTGAATCACAGGACGGGTCACCTTGTCCATGTTAAGTGGCAGAGGAGTAGCTTGTCGCACTCACGGTCCCTCCAGGAAACACAATACAGCATGTTTTATTGAACTGCAGGTGAATGTTCAACACAAGTACCTGTGCTTGGATTTTATTAGCCCCGCCCCCAAAGGAGGGGCCGGGGGGGTTGGTTTTGGTTCGGTTTGTTCGTTTCTTTGATTGTTAACTATTGGTTGAATTCATACCAAATTGGGTTTATAGATTGCCAGTGACCCAAAACAGATCTCATTACATTTTGGGAAAAACAGGTCAAAGTTAAAATTTTTTATGACTTTTTTTTAAAAAATCTTTTTGTTTTTGCCCCATTTACTTATAATGGACAAAATTTCAAATGTCTGTAGCAGCAAAACTGTTGCTTGAATTCATACCAAATTGTGTTTATATACTACCAGTGATGCTATCTGATGCTATCCATCTATAAATAATACATTAAATATTGGAAAAAAGCTGATTTTCAATGGAAAAATACAAAATATGGAGCATTACGTTATAATAAATCGCAATAAAACACTTAGATCTATAACCTTTTAATGTACTCTGAGTTTTCATGAGCATTTAAATCAAATATAAGAAATTAAACATAGGAAAAAAACATGATATATATATATATATATATATATATATATATATATATATATATGTATATAAATTGTAAAATACAGAGGATAATGTGAAAATAAAAGGTAAAAAAAATCACTTAGCTCTATAAATTTTGAATTTGCTCTGACTTTTCATGAGCATTTAAATCAAATATAGAAAATTAAATACAGGAAAATATATGATTTATGTAAAAAAAAATGTAAAATACAGATGATAATGTCATTATAAATGGTACTAAATCACTTAGCTCTATAAATTTTGAATTTACTCTGACTTTTCATGAGCATTTAAATTAAATATAGGAAATTAAACATAGGAAAACACATGATTTATATAAAAAATTGTAAAATACAGAGGATAATATCAAAATAAATGGTAATAAATCACATAGATCTATAACCTTTAAGTTTACTCTGAGTTTTCATCAGCATTTAAATCAAATATAGGGAATTAAACATAGGAAAAAACATGATTTATATTTAAAAAATTGTAAAATACAGAGGATAATGTCAAAATAAAAGGTAATAAATCACTTAGATCTATAACCTTTGAATTTACTGTGAGTTTTCATGAGTATTTAAATTAATTATAGGAAATTGAATATAGGAAAATACAGGATTTAGAGAGAAAACTGAAAAATACAGAAGATTATGTCATAATAAATGGTACTAAATCACTTAGCTCTATAAATTTTGAATTTACTCTGACTTTTCATGAGCATTTAAATTAAAAATAGGAAATTAAACATAGGAAAACACATGATTTATATAAAAAATTGTAAAATACAGAGGATAATATCAAAATAAATGGTAATAAATCACATAGATCTATAACCTTTAAGTTTACTCTGAGTTTTCATCAGCATTTAAATCAAATATAGGGAATTAAACATAGGAAAACACATGATTTATATAAAAAAAATTGTAAAATACAGAGGATAATATCAAAATAAATGGTAATAAATCCCATAGATCTATAACCTTTAAGTTTACTCTGAGTTTTCATGAGTATTTAAATTAAATATAGGGAATTAAACATGGGAAAAAACATGATATATATATAAAAATTGTAAAATACAGAGGATAATATCATAATAAATGGTACTAAATCAGTTAAATAAAGAGAAAAATTCCTTTGGGAGCTACCACAAAATTAGCGCTGGGTCTTTATGGGTTAAAACTGGACAAAAAAACTAGTTTAACATGAGCTCTGACTGTTTTTTTCTTCTTTTTTTTAATATAAAAACAGGGAAATTCCACTCTGAATATAGCTTTCTTTAACGGAAACTGTGATCTAATCTATTTGACTGGCTGGGCTGTAACCAAAGCCTGATTCCCTCGAACATCTATCATTTCTCATGGTGCTTTTTCTTGCCTCCCCTCTTAGCCTGTGTGAGCGTGAGAGAGAAAAGCTCAAGTCTGTTCGCTGCGAAGAGGAGTTTTTTGATTTTGGCGATGAAGTTTGAGAGCGTTTTGGCTTGGACTCCGACTGAAAGGAAGGATTTTAATGCGGCTATGAGGTCATCCCACGAAGAGCGGCGGATGAAATGCTGAGAACAGACTTCATCCACCTGGCACAAGACGACGTGTTCTCCAAAATGTTGGTTTTCAACACTTAGCAAATGTGCTTTTATATTTTTTATTTTTTTTTACAAAGGCGCAGCACAGATATCAGCTCTGAAAAGACAGATATGGTGTTTGGAACAAAGAGAAGTGAGTCTGTTCAGGCTGACTTTGGGGTTGGAAAAGATCATCTGATGAGATTTTGAGGTAAAACCATAAGACGTGAGCTGAATCATAACTTTTACACCTATTATAAAAGTTACAACTCAACTCAGCTTCTTCTAGTTCCTGGGGCTTAGACTGTGTGATACTTTTTGTAGTGTAACTTTATATTTTTGCACAATTTTGCATCAAAATCAATGCAATATTTTGACTATATCTACAAAAATGAAAAAAAAAACAACAACAAACATATCCACTTTTTCCATACATAGCAATTCAATCAATTATTTTATTTATTTATTTATTTATTAACCTTTATTTAACCCATAAAACCAAAACAACCACTGGTAACCAAAATCATCTACCAAAAGTTGAGGGGGTGGAGTGAAATACAGAATGTGCAATAATAGGTGCAATAGGGACCCATCCATCGTGCAATTTTTTTTTTTTTTTATCTTTACTAACTATTTATTTATTTATTTTTACTGCAGTATTTAATATTTTATCATATATATGGGTTGTTTTTAGTTGGTGTTTTTAGGATTTTTTTTCTGTTTTTCTTTCATGCTGTGCATTTTGCTGTTTCGTTCTGTAACAGCATCTGGGATGTTTTTGTTGAAGGACAATTAAGAAATCTGAAACTGAATCAGTATAAACTGTTTAATACCTGTTGATCCACTAATTCTATCAATACATGTAAATAATTGGTGTAAAATACAGTTTATCATCTTTTTACGGTCATCAGATATGACCCATTTGGATGTTCACAGGCTGTGCAGTTACCGTGGAAACACCATCATCTTCTACAACATTGATTCACCAGTAAAACCACCAGTAAGTTTCTACTTCTTCCTTCTCCTTTTCGACCATGCAAAATTCAGACTTGTATGTGCTTGAAGATAGATTCTGTCCATTTAAATGTTATTTTGTTTATGTCTTAATTTGCTTCGCTTTGTCTTATTTTCTTTGCATGTTCAAAATAAAATAAAAACAAAAACAAACCAAACAAAAAAACAAACAAACATGGAGTTGGATCAATGACAGTGGATGGAGACAAGTGGTTTATGTCCAGTTCTTGATATATTTTGTTAAAAAAGTCAAGTTTTCTTAACTTTTTTGTGTTTCTGATTTTATGACAATTCACCTTAATCTGAGGTTTTATGAGCATCTACAAAACCAGTGAGTTAAATATGGGAAAATACTTGATTTTTATTGAAGAAATGCAAAATACAGAGGATAATATTATAATAAATGGTGATAAATCACTTAAGAAAGATTAAATAGAGAGAAAGATTCATTTGGGAACTGACACAAAGTAGCACCGGGTCTTTATGGGTTAACCAGGAGTTGATAACTGATTCTCATATATATATATATATATATATATATATATATATGTATATATATATATATGACTTTTTTTTATCTCCTGACTTTTTCTCATAATTCTGACTTTCTATCTCATAATTTCAACTTTTTATCTCATAATTTTGATTTTTAATCAGTATTTTGAATTTTTAATCTCAACATTATGATTTTTTTGTCTCATAATTTCATCTTGTTATTTCATAATTATGCCTTTTTTAACTCATAATTTTGACTTTTTATCTCATATATTTGACTTTTTTATCTCATAATTTTGACTTTTATCATAATTTCAACTTTTTAATCATAATTATGAGTTTTTTAAATCTCATAATTTAGACTTTTATTCTCACAATTTTGACTTTTTAAAATCTCATAATTATGACTTTTAGATAAATATACATACATATATATATATATATATATATATATATATATATATGTACACACACACACACACACACACACACACACAATATTTACAATTTTTCTCAAAAAAGTAAATTTTTCAGATAGGATGTTTTCTTGTCGGTCCTCTATTATGGAAGAAAAGTGTCATAGGATAAAAACACACAACCATATGTATAAAGTCTGAGCAAAAGAAGTATTTCATAAATGTACAGAACAAGGTAGGATGCGATCATATGGCCAATGTTCTTTTATCGCGATACATGTCAATATAAGTGTGTTATTGCTGAATATTGAGCCTGAAATCTGAAAAAAAATTTATGTTAATTGAAAGAGATGAAAAATGGCAAAAAGATGCAACACAAAATTCCACTAGTATTTATGTATAAATTTAAAAGGCGGTACAAAGATACAATTTTTAAGAGGTACAGGGATGAGGGAGGTGTTATGAAGATGTACAAGTATGCAGTATGTGTATATGTATATGTATATGCATGTGTATATATATTTGTATATGTGTTGTTGTTTTATATGTTTATGTAAATTATATCATATTTGTTCATAATAACATGACGCCAGAAACAAAATTATTTAACAGTAAGTATCAGGCATTAGAGTATAAATATGTTTAGACTAGCAAGGTAATTATTGTTATTAATTATATAAGGAGAAGGGGTGGAGTTTCTAAGTTATGCTTCTTCTCACTCCTTTTCGAATATATACTATATGTCTTAGGTTTAAATGTTCTGTTTATTTATTTTTCTACTGTTTTGACATTCATAAGTGACATAAATACATCCATCAATAAACTATGAATGAAAAAAACCTGGTGTTTTTCAGCCTTTTTCACACTGGCTTCACCTGTTTTCTGCTTCACTTCAGCCTCAAACGGATCTGAAGAACAGATAACGCACTAAAACTAAATATGACAGCTAGTGTTTCCTGAAACTGCAGTGATTTGCTGATTATTGGATTAAATGTCAAATATCACTTTGGCTTTTAGTACTTTTGTGACAGTTTAATAACCCGATGACAAAAACAATCATTATTTGCCTGTATCTTTTTTCCATAAATGGAGACGCAGACACGCGGTGGGTTTTATTGACTGGATGCCATGTGGGTGATGATCCAACGCTCACAGGCCGGGACTGAAGGACTGTGGGAAAGGGGAGGGACCGTCGACCTTGGATGATGATGTTGGAGCGCAGGTGGTGCGTGTCGGATTCGGTCTCGCTGAAGTGCTATTGTAACTCAATCTGCGACAGTATTCAGCCCCGTGTCTCTCATCAGACCCCCATCATCCAAGAAATAAGGGATTACCGGGTAGACCACCTGACATAACCCCGGGCTACTTTCATATTCCACCTTTGATCGCCGTTTCCCATGAATCTGTGCAGTCTGGGTAGAGGCTCGGGCGGGGGTGGGGGGTGGGAGTAATGTGTTCCAAAAGTAATGCATTACAGTCATGGGGGGGGTTCCAAAAGTGGGGTACTCGAACCTCTGTTGTGCCAAGGTATGGATCCCCACTCAGAATTGTTTATCCTGACCGTTCTAGAATAATTTCAGCTTTTTATCACATAATTTAGACTTTTTATCACAATTATGACTTTCTATCTCATAATTTAGAATTTTTATCTCATAATTTAGACTTTTTTTTTATTATCATAATTAGGACTTTTTAATCTCATAATTTAGACTTTTAATCATAATTATGACTTTTTAAAAAACCATAATCTTGACTTAAAAAAAAAAAACATATGACTTTCTATCTCATAATTTCGACTTTTTCTCATAATTTTGACTTTTTATCTCACAATTTAGACTTCTTAATCATAATTTTGACTTTTTATCTCATAATTTAGACTTTTTATCATAATTTCGACTTTCTATCTCATAATTTAGACTTTTTTTTATCGGAATTATGACTTTTTTCATAATTTAGACTTTTTATCATAGTTATGACTCTTTATCATGATTTTTACTTTTTATCTCATAATTTAGACTTTTTTTTTTTTTTTTAAATCGTAATTATGACTTTTTTAAAAATCATGATCATGATTTTTTCTTCATAATTTAGACTTTTTTAATCATAATTATGATTTTCTGTCTCATAATTTTGACTTTCTATCTTATAATTTTGACTTTTTCTCATAATTTCGACTTTTTCCCCATAATTGTGACTTTCTATCTCATAATCATGACTTTTTGTCATATAATTTTGACTTTTTAATCATAATTATGTCTTTTTTTACTCATAATTTTGACTTTTTAGTCATGATTTCGACTTTTTATCGCATATTTATGAATTTTTTGTCTCATAATTTCAACTTTTTATCTCATAATTATGACTTTTTATCTCATAATTTTGACTTTTTGATCTCATTATTTCAACTTTTTATTTCATAATTATGACTTTTTATCTCATAATTTTGATTTTTTATCTCAGAATTATGACTTTTTATCTCAGAATTATGACTCACCATGGGGATTTTTTTTTCAGTGGTGGAAATGGGCTTCCATACATAGGAAACCTGTTTGTTTGTAAACAAATGGATTGCTTACGGTGGAGCACACTTCGAAAATGTTCACCATGAGTGAAGACATTCAGGTGTGTAATCACAGAAAGACTTACAGATTCCTGATGACTCGGGTTTTACAGTTTTGATGAAAAATTAATGATGAAAGTCATACGCAGCAAATAGCAGATGTGGAAGTGGACAGTAAATACAGCGGTACATGAATCCACGTGATAACAGCCCAAAACTACACCATGATCAGTCGAGGAGGTTCAGTCTTTGGTGGCCGACGTAAAAATTCCGATGAGACAACATGCAACGAGCAAGTTTTCAGCAACTCTCTGAGCAGACGACATGGAAATAATGTGCTGCATCACTATGACGTCCAGGTACTGTAAAGTCTGTAGTATCCTATAATGCACAGGTGTCAAACATGTGGCCCAGGGGCCAAATCTGGCCCGCCAAAGGGTCCAATCCGGCCCGTGGGATGAATTTGTGAAATGCAAAAATTACACTGAAGATATTAACAATCAATGTTATCAAAATCCTTTTAATTCAGGTTGCACACATAGATCAATATGATCTCAAGGGGGTCAGAACCAGTAAAATACTATTATAATAACTTATAAATAATGACTTCTGCAAATTTTCTCTTTGCCTTAGTGTAAAAAAAATAAAATTACATGAAAATGTTTACATTAACAAGCTATCCTTTTACAAAAAATGTGAATAACCTGAATATGAACAACCTGAAAATGTCTAAAGAGAAGCAAAGTATACGGCATTTTATCAATATTGTGCATGTTACTAAATGTTTTGTGTATTTGTAATAGTAATGGAAGTTGTAACGCACATGTGTAAATGATAAACTGATAAATTCAGGCAGAATATTATGAAAATTGCACTTGTTTTTCTTAAGACATTTCAAGTTGTTCGTATTATTCCGATTTTTACAGAAACTTTGTAATTGTAAACATTATTATAATATAAATTTACATTTTTTGCTGTTATTATTTTACTGGTCCAGCCCACATGAGATCATACAGGGTGACACAAAAAAACGGGAACTTTTTAACAATCCAATAAAACCAAGGGTGATGGAAGAAAAATATTTTATTCATAGTAATTGAAACCTTAAAACATGCCATTTAAGAAACGATGGAATTTTCTTTTTTTTTTTAAATTACAGGCTGACCCAAAAAAAAACGGGAATTTTTGAAGTGCGTATTGGCAGACATGAGCAAGTGGCAGCACTGCGAGACAGTGACCTTGAGCAAGTAAACACACCCCCATTTTAGTAACCATTGGCGGCTGTGCGAGAATTGTTCGGTAACCGTGTGATCTCAAGATTCGGTAACGTTCCCTGGCCCCCTAGATCGCCAGATTTGTCCGTTTGTGATTTTTTCTTGTGGGGCTATCTCAAGAGTAAAGTGTACATGACTCGACCAAGAACTCTGGATGAGTTAAAACAGAGAATTCAGGATGAAATTCACAGTATCCCAGCTGAGATGTTGCAGCGGTCAATGAGGAATCTCAACAGCAGATTTCAAGAATGGATTCGTACAGGAGGACGCCATCTACAGGAAGTCATTTTTAAAACATGAAAATTCCATCATTGTTTCTTAAATGGCATGTTTTAAGGTTTCAATTACTATGAATAAAATATTTTTCTTCCATCACTCTTGGTTTTATTGGATTGTTAAAAAGTTCCTGTTTTTTTGTGTCACCCTGTATTAGCAGGAATGTGGCCCCTGAACTAAAATGAGTTTGACACCCCTGCTACAGGGTAGGGAAGCAAAATTTACAATGAACATTTAGTTGTTTTTTCTCAGCAGGCACTACGTCAATTGTTTTGAAACCAAACATATATTGATGTCATAATCATACCTAACACTATTATCCATACCTTTTCAGAAACTTTTGCCCATATGAGTAATCAGGAAAGCAAACGTCAAAGAGTGTGTGATTTGCTGAATGCACTCGTCACACCAAAGGAGATTTCAAAAATAGTTGGAGTGTCCATAAAGACTGTTTATAATGGAAAGAAGAGAATGACTATGAGCAAAACTATTACCAGAAAGTCTGGAAGTGGAGGAAGCAACAAAAAACGTACCAAAGCTTTTATTAAAGCTCTCAAATCCGAAATCCGAAAGGATCCAACCAAATCCATGAGAAAAATGGCAATTGAACTTGAGGTAGACAACAAGAGCGTTAGAAATGCAGTAAAATATGATTTGAAATTAAAATCTTACACAAGAACACCAACACACTTGTTGACAACAGCTATGAAGGAAAAGAGATTGGAAAGGTGCAAGAAAATTATTACATGGTTCAAGAAAAAGTCCTCCATTGTAACGATCTTTTCAGATGAAACGATCTTCACTGTCGATGCTGAAATGACAGATTTATCGCAAAATCTCCTTTGGTGTGACAAGTGCATTCAGCAAATCACACACTCTTTGACGTTTGCTTTCCTGATTACTCATATGGGCAAAAGTTTCTGAAAAGGTATGGATAATAGTGTTAGGTATGATTATGACATCAATATATGTTTGGTTTCAAAACAATTGCCGTAGTGCCTGCTGAGAAAAAACAACTAAATGTTCATTGTAAATTTTGCTTCCCCACCCTGTATAATGGAAACGGTCTCCAGGAATACCGAGCCGAGCCGAGCCGAGTCGAGCTGGTTCCATGTAGTGAAAAAGCGGAATTAGTCTTGTATTGGGGGAAGGGGGGGGTAATTTGACTTTGGGGGGGGGGTTCTACTGCGCATTTATGACGAGAGTCTGTATGTAACTCAACAGTAATACAGGAGTCATGTAACTCATTACAGTTCTGACACACTAATATTGTAAGGTAAGGAATTACAACATAGGAATAGGAATTAGGGTCAGAAATCACTTCAGATTCTGTACAATTCATTGATCTTACCTTATTTAAGTTACTGTTTGGAGGTATGGGGAAACACATATACAAGTTCATTACATAGAATTTTTATATTGCAAAAAAGAGCAATAAGAATTGTTCACAATGTTGGTTTTCGGGAACACACAAATCCACTATTTTTCCAATCTAAAATCTTAAAACTCATTGACCTTGTGGAATTCAAAACTATTCAAATAGTATATAAAGCTAAAAACAATTTACTAGCGGGCAATACTCAAGAAATGTTTTGTGAAAAAGAGGGAGGCTATGATTTAAGGGGAAAATTAAATTTAAAGATTCATAAAGTACGCACTACATTAAAAAGTTGCTATATCTCCATTTGTGGAGTAAAACTGCGGAACAAATTGTGTGTGGAGATAAAACAAATATCAAACATAATTCAGTTTAAAAAAAGATTAAGAATTGATTCTTGAGAGGTCCAGTATTTAATAATGACAATGAGGCCTGTTTGTTTTGTTTGTGTATGATGTTGTACTGATAAATCTGCTGTAATTATCGAAGAAAATGTTTGATTTGTTGAGTCTGTTTGTATGACCGTACTGACACAAATATAACGTTGTGGATAATTCAGTTACTGTATTATGGATTGTTGTGGTTCGATGCTAAAATTAGGGCAATAGTATAGGTTAATTGCTGTATAAAGTTAATAAAAAAGGTGTAAAAGGACTGAGGGGTAGGATTAAATAAGTTTCTACTTCTTCCTACTCCTTTTCGACCATGCAAAATTCAGACTTGTATGTGCTTGAAGATAGATTCTGTCCATTTGAATGTTATTTTGTTTATGTCAGGCATGTCCAAAGTCCGGCCCGGGGGCCAATCACGGCCCGCGGTCAGATTTTATACGGCCCACAGCTTCGGTTTTAGAATGTATTATTTATGGCCCGCTTGGACTGTTGAACAGAGTACATGAATCATAAAAGGTTCAAAATGCAGTTCCTCCTTTCACCTCATGGTGGCAGCACCACTCTAACTCTATCTGGCTCTGTGACTTTGCCGTGAACCTTTTTCGCTAATTTCTAACCACGGCGCCTGTAAATAAAAAAAACGAAAGTTGACAGTGAGAGCCGCCGCTTCCAGAAGAGATGGGAATTACAATTTTTTTTCACTGAAAATCGAGGCAATTATGTTTGCCTAGTTTGTCAACAGACTGTTGCCTTGTTTAACCCTCTCATGCATAGTGGTCACTACAGTGGACAGCTGCTCAAAGGTTTTGTTCTCTTGTATATTTATGGATTTTGTCGGTTTATCTTCATATCAGCCAACACAGTGGACACTTATGCATCATCCCATACACTGTAATTCACACCATTACTGTAAATTTGCTGTTTTAGGTAAACCTGGTCTGCGGAAACATGTTTGAGTGTAAAAAAAATTCTAATTGTTATTAAACTGTAATTAACCTTTTTTTTTTTTTTTTTTTTTTTTTTTTTTTAACAAAAGGGTTGTTTTTTTTTGGCAAATTATCTCCATGCAGGTATGTTAAAATGTGAAAAAAACATCATATTAGCAGTATTAATGTTTTTATTTCATAGTTTTTATGCAGTATATCAGTAAATACATGTTTCTTTGCTTCTAAAATTGAACGCATGGTGTCCAGTGGATATTTTTGTAACACCATGAAAAATAGGTTCATAAAAAAAATTCAATCACATTGTTTGTTTGCTTTTTCATGCCTAAAGAGGAATTAAAAACACCAAGGAAAAAAATCTTGATTAAGCTTCTCATAATTAATGCATGAAAGGGTTAAGGAATTCAATGTAAAGACACACGAGCAGACAAAACATGCTAACGCATACGACAAGCTAGCAGGGAGTGAGCGCTCCGAAAAAGTGAAGCAAATTCCAGCTGCTTTAAACTCAGCAGTGACTCTTCATGTGAACCTGGGAGTTCAGTGAATTCACCACCAGGGCAGGCTACCAAGTTGCCAGGTTAGTTGCCTATAATTGCTGGTGTTATGTACTTGTAGATGTGACACAAAATATTACTTTCTGAATGATTTTGTGAAAGACAAGAGTAAGAGTCATATGTTTTCATCTGAAATGTTAATAATAATAATAATAATAATAATAATAATAATAATAAACTTTATTTGTATAGCACCTTTCATACAGAAATTGTAGCCCAAAGTGCTTCACATTGATTGAAAAAAAATACAATATTAAAATACATTAAGATTTGATTAGAAATACAATAAAATAAAAATAAATATAAAAACAGCGCACATTAAAATATTTGATTATGCATAGAATTTTTGAAGTGCAAGAAAAAAGATGAAATTTGAGAGAAATACAATAAAATAAACATAAAAGCAGCGCATGTTAACAGACTTTGCATTACTGAGTAATATATGAGTAATGATTACTCGTATAAGTCATGAAATGAAAATGAATGTGGGGTTAAGATTTTTATCAACTTGGAAGTTTAAGATACTCCACACAGTTTGTTCTATGTTATGTGACTCCAGATGTGAAAGGAAGGCAGAATTTTTTATTTATTTATTTTTTTTTAATTTGTTAACACCTAAGTGGCTCAGATTTGGGTACACTGCCATTTAAAAAAATGATATTGTGACAATGAAAATAAAATTGTTGTAGAACAGCGCATTTATATGTAATTTTTACTGTTTAATAAATGTCTGAAGGGACCACTGGCCCCTGGCAATGTCCACATTATCAGATCTGGCCCTCTTGAAAAAAAGTTTGGACACCCCTGGAGTACATGAATCATAAAAGGTTCAAAATGCAGTTCCTCCTTTCACCTCATGGTGGCAGCACCACTCTAACTCTATCTGGCTCTGTGACTTTGCCGTGAACCTTTTCCGCTAATTTCAAACCACAGCGCCTGTAAATAAAAAAACGAAAGTTGACAGTGAGGGCCGCCGCTTCCAGGAGAGATGGGAATTACAATTTTTTTTTCACTGAAAATCGAGACAATTATGTTTGCCTAATTTGTCAACAGACTGTTGCCTCGTTTAAGGAATTCAATGTAAAGAGACACTAGCAGACAAAACATGCTAACGCATACGACAAGCTAGCAGGGAGTGAGCGCTCCGAAAAAGTGAAGCAAATTCAAGCTGCTTTAAACTCAGCAGTGACTCTTCATGTGAACCTGGGAGTTCAGTGAATTCACCACCAGGGCAGGCGACCAAGTTGCCAGGTTAGTTGCCTATAATTGCTGGTGTTATGTACTTGTAGATGTGACACAAAATATTACTTTCTGAATGATTTTGTGAAAGACAAGAGTAAGAGTCATATGTTTTCATCTTAAATGTTAACAGACTTTACATTACTGAGTAATATATGAGTAATGATTACTCATATAAGTCATGTTTAAAATGAATGTGGGGTTAAGATTTTTATCAACTTGGAAGTTTAAGATACTCCACACAGTTTGTTCTATGTTATCTGACTCCAGATGTGAAAGGAAGGCAGAATTTTTTTTTTTTTTTTTTTTTTTTAAATTTGTTAACACCTAAGTGGCTCAGATTTGGGTACATTGCCATTTAAAAAATGATATTGTGACAATGAAAATAAAATTGTTGTAGAACAGTGCATTATATGTAATTTTTACTGTTTAAAAAATGTCTGAAGGGACCACTGGCCCCTGGCAATGTCCACATTATCAGATCTGGCCCTCTTGAAAAAAAGTTTGGACACCCCTGGTTTATGTCTTAATTTGCTTTGTTTTGTTTTATTTTCTTTGCATGTTCGAAATAAAATAAAAAATAAAATAAAAAATAATTGCTTTTAAAGTGGACCACAATCAGCCCAGTTCTGAGGTCTCTACACTGGCTCCCTGTCTCTCAGAGAATAGACTTCAAAATTCTCTTACTAGCATATAAAGCACAGAATGGTTTAGGCCCAAAATACATCAGAGACCTTCTAGTCCAGTATGAACCATCCAGACCACTCAGGTCATCTGGTGCAGGTCTGCTCTGTGTTCCCAAAGTCAGAACTAAACATGGAGAATCAGCGTTCAGTTTCTATGCTCCATATATCTGGAACAAACTACCAGAAAATATCAGGTCTGCTGAGAGTCTGAGTTCTTTTAAGTCCAGGTTAAAGACTCACCTGTTCACTGCTGCCGCTGACTGAAAGACTTTGGACTTTTTACATTTTATATTCTCTTTGAAAGTCTGCACTGCAACTTTTACTTTAATATGTGTGTGTTTTTATTTTATTTTATTCTGTTTTATTTATTTATTTATTTGATTTTATGTGTTGTTTTCTTACTCGCTGTTTTTAATCACCTTTTACATGTTTCTTTTATAATGTTTTAAATGTGTTTCTTTTTGTTTCTTTTATTTCAATGTCCTGTGTGAAGCACTTTGAATTGCCTTGTTGCTGAAATGTGCTATACAAATAAACTTGCCTTGCCTTAAATAACAAGTAATCTGTAACGGATTACAGTTTGGAAGTAACTTGTGCAACACTGGCGGTGTGTGTGTATGTGTGTGTGTGTGTCCTGACATCATCACACTAAAACTCCCAGACTTATCTACACTACATCTCGGCATCGCAAAAAAAAAAAAAAAGGAAGCGATTGGACATTTTCAATCTCGTCCCCCTCCCCTCTCGGCCCTGTGGGTATCTGCACTGCGAGTTATTACTGTGAACTGCTGAATACGCTGCAGAGGTGAACATTACAATCATGTTTTTCCTGATAAGGCAGTGTTAAAACAAACAAAAAAGCTACCCACAACACCCCCCACCCCACCCCCCCGTCTCCACTCACCGCCCAAGGTCTGTGATTGAATTGATCTCTATGCAAATGCCTCTTTTTTAATATGTCCCATTTTCATAAAAACACAGCGGAGCAAAGACGTAGCAGCTCTCACTCCGTCTGCAGATGCACAGATAGGACTTGGGCGATACCCATCTCCGTGGCCATATATTGTTTTGCTGCATAAAAAGCAATAAAGAGTCTCTACAAGCCCAATGTAATTACACCGCATCCCCCGCCGTGGAAGACTTTCTATTAGAACAATGGCTCAGACATAAGCGCCTCGCTCCTCGGCACCAACTGACATTAGATCATAATGAAGCCGCTATATTTTAACTGGCATGTGCTGATAGAACGTGCTTCATATCTCAGCGGTGATAGAACAGAAGAAAAGAGGCAGACGTGGTGAGTGACAGACTCTATGGTTCTCCGTCTGAGGATCTGAGCGTCAGATGCAGGATGTGAGTACGACTGGGTGTTTTTGTTTTTTTTTTTACCTTCTCGTGGATCTCCTGTGTGGACTGAGCGTCGCAGAAGGCCACCGTGGCCAGGTCTTTGAGGATGGGCATCTCCACGGTGCAGTCGCGCCCGTCCAGCAGCGCCACCAGGGGGCGTGGGTGCATTGGCCCGTTCATGATTTGGGGCCGAATACCTGAGGAAGGAAAAGAGGAAGTTCAATAAATAAATGACGTCCTGTAGATTATTTGTTTCATTGATTATCTAAAACACAGGTGTCAAACATGCGGCCCGGGGGCCAAATCTGGTCCGCCACAGGTTCCATTCCGGCCCACAGGATGACAGAGTAAAAATGAACCTGAACAGTCCAGGTTGTCAGAATCATTTTGGCTCAGGTTCCACATACAGACCAATGTGATCTCCAGTCAAAATAACAACACAATAACCCATAAATAATGACAACGACAAATTTTTTTTTGTGAAAAATAATGTGGAAAAAATTTAAGTGAAAAAAAATAACATTACACTGTGAAAATACTGACATTTACAGGGTGGGGAAGCAAAATTTACAATGAACATTTAGTTGTTTTTTCTCAGCAGGCACTACGTCAATTGTTTTGAAACCACACATATATTGATGTCATAATCATACCTAACACTATTATCCATACCTTTTCAGAAACTTTTGCCCATATGAGTAATCAGGAAAGCAAACGTCAAAGAGTGTGTGATTTGCTGAATGCACTCGTCACACCAAAGGAGATTTCAAAAATAGTTGGAGTGTCCATAAAGACTGTTTATAATGGAAAGAAGAGAATGACTATGAGCAAAACTATTACCAGAAAGTCTGGAAGTGGAGGAAGCAACAAAAAACGTACCAAAGCTTTTATTAAAGCTCTCAAATCCGAAATCCTAAAGGATCCAACCAAATCCATGAGAAAAATGGCAATTGAACTTGAGGTAGACAACAAGAGCGTTAGAAATGCAGTAAAATATGATTTGAAGTTAAAATCTTACACAAGAACACCAGAACACTTGTTGACAACAGCAACAAATCCAACTTTAGCAATTTTTGGGAATCATGTTTATGGCCGCCTTCTAGCCCAGATCTAAACCCTCTGGATTCTGCTATTTGGGGCGTTTTAGAACATGCTACCGATAGAACATCACACAGCAATGTCGACTTTCTTAAAGATACTATTAAAGAAGAATGGGAGAAGTTGTCACCTGAATATTTGAGGAACACTTGCGCAAGTTTCAGGAAGCGTGTGAAGGCAGTTATTGAGAAAGAAGGAGGACACATAGAATAAAAACATTTTCTATTATGTACATTTTCTTGTGGCAAATAAATTCTCATGACTTTCAATAAACTAACTGGTCATACACTGTCTTTCAATCCCTGCCTCAAAATATTGTACATTTTGCTTCCCCACCCTGTATTTGTTTCATTGATTATCTAAAACACAGGTGTCAAACATGCGGCCCGGGGGCCAAATTTGGCCCGCCAAAGGTTCCATTCCGGCCCACAGGATGAAAGAGTAAAAATGAACCTGAACAGTCCAGGTTGTCAGAATCATTTTGGCTCAAATTCCACATACAGACCAATGTGATCTCCAGTCAAAATAACAACACAATAACCCATAAATAATGACAACGACAAATTTTTTTTTGGTGAAAAATAATGTGGAAAAAATTTAAGCGAAAAAAATATTACACTGTGAAAATACTGACATTTACAAAACTATTCTTTCACAATAAAATGCAAATAAATACATAAATAAAAACAAAGATGAACAACCTGAAATGTGCAATTTGAACAATATTCTGCCTGTTACTAAATGTTTTGTGCATTTATGGATCCACTGTGATCTGGAGTTATGTTAATAATAAGAGATGGAATATTGTAGAAATTGTTCTTATTTTAGTTCCAAACTCCAAAAATTTTAACAATATTCTGCCTGTTACCAAATGTTTATGTAATATCATGTATAATGTACATGTATAAATAATAAGTTGAGGTATAATATTGTTAAAATTGCACTAATTTTTCAAATGAAATTTCTGTTTTTTCAGGTTATTCACATCTGTTTTGTAAAATGTAAATATTTTCATAATTTAATTGAGTTTTTTTTGTACTAAAACGAAAAGAAAAACTTGAATTTGTCGTTATTTACAGGTTATTAAGTCATTATTTTACTGGTCTGGCCCGCTTGAGATCAAATTGGGCTAAATATGGCCCCTGAACTAAAATGAGTTTGACACCCCTGATCTAAAGGAATGAATTATATCCATATCCATATATTCCATATCCACGCACTGAAAATGCATAATTACATTTGAAAAGCAAAATATCACTCCATTAATCATCATGCTGAGATTACACTTGAGGGTTATTACACCGAAAACAAAGAAAACTTTTTTAAAAAAGTGACTTTTTCAGGTATTTTCCAGCATTTTATTTACTAATCATGTAGATGTTCATGAAAGCTCAGAGTACAGTTGAAGATTATTCGATCAAAAATAGAGAAAACTGAAGAAAAAGTGACTCTCTCATTAACTGAACATAATTTTTTAGTTATTTATAGGTCATTTTTAGGGGGGGTGTTATTTTTATTGCTATTTTTATATCAGTATTTTCTTATTCCTATTATTTTATCAGTAATTTATACTATTTTACTAAATCCTGCTGACAGTTGGGGACCTGAGTACAATCTTTTGTTTCTGTGTATTTTTTATATGCTGGAATGACAATAAACTTGAATCTGAATCTGATAAAACCACGTCTCCATCCACTGTCACTGATCCAACTCCATGGGTTTTACTGGTGAATCAGTGCTGTAGAAGATGACGGTGTTTCCATGGTAACTACGGAGCGTCTGAACGTCCAAATGGGCCATATCTGACGACCGTGAGAACATGAAAAACAGCATTTTACACTAATTATTTCATATATTGATGAACTTAGTGGATCAACAGGTATTAAACAGTTTAGTTCAGTAGATGGTGGATGTTTGGGTCTTTATGGGTTAAACCAGTGCCTCCTACTGTTAAATTAAATATTCCGATAACACAAAACCATTGTTTTTATTACAGAAAGGAGCAATAAGAATCATGTATAATGTTAATTTCAGGGAACATACAAATGAGTTTTTTATTAAATCAGGATTGTTCAAGTTTAAAGAGTTGGTTGACTTAAGGACATTGCTGATTGTGTTTAGAGCGAGAAACGGACTTTTGCTGCAAATTTGCAGAGATTATTTGTTTTAGTATCACAGGATGAAGACCATAGAAGGAGGTTTAATTTTAAACAGCAAAGGGTGCGGACTAATGTGAAGAAAATATGTATTTCTGTTGTGGGTGTCAGGATGTGGAATTCTTTGGCAGTGGAAGAGAAGAGCTGTACAAATATTTTTCAGTTTAAGTGTTTGTATAGGGAAAGAATAGAGAAGCTTTATAAAAGCATGTAATGACATAATTGAACTTATGGATGTTGGATTTATTACCTCCGCCAAGGAGGTTATGTTTTTGCCAGGGTTTGTTTGTTTGTTTGTTTGTCTGTCCGTTAGTGTGCAACATAACTCAAAAAGTTATGGACAGATTTTGATGAAATTTTCAGGGTTTGTTGGAAATGGGATAAGGAAGAAATGATTAACTTTTGGGGGTGATCCGGAAGAAATCCTGGATTCTGGATCACTTTGAAATTTTCATTAACATTGTGGTAAATGGGGCCAAAATGTTTGTTTCCCAATATCTCGCTTAATTATTGACCAAAACTCATGAAATTGAACTCAGGAATTGACAATGGGGTCCTCTATCACATTTCAAAGGCTGATCCGGATCTGATCCAGAAGGTGGATTTTATCTCAGTTTCTATAAAAAATGGGGGTGCCCTTACTTTTTGGCCTACTGTGCCTTTAATATTAAAGGTAGAAATTTCTGACAAGCGCCATCGTGTAGCTCAGTCAGTTCCGCATCGGGAGTATGCCACCGGATTTCATGTAGCTTTAATACTTAAGGAGCTAGATCCAGAAGAAAACCGCCATTACAAGAAATGTGATTTTCATGAATAACTACTGAACTAATAAGGATATAATTATGAATCCAGTTGCTAATGGTATGTTTTCATGGTCAAGGAATCTTAAAATATAGGTCAAATAAATATAGGACTAATATTTATGGTGGAAATCACAATATGGGGGAATTGTGCAAATCTCATGCAATTTGACTCAGGGATTTACAATGGGGTGTTCTATCAAATGGCAAAGACTGATCCGGATCTTTCAAAAAATTATGGACAGATTTGGATGAAAATTTCAGGAAATATTGATACTGGCACAAGGAACAAATGATTAAATTTTGGTGGTGATCGGGGGGGGGGGGGGGGGGCACTGATCTGCCTTGGCGGAGGTCTGCGCTCTTAGAGTGCTTTTCTAGTTTTATTTGCATTGACTATCAGGTAAACTGTTTACTGTAATAACTATAATGGCAACGTACAGGGGTTGGACAAAATAAGGGAAACACCTTAAAAAATCAACAAAATATAACTTAATATGGTGTAGGTCCGCCTTTTGCGGCAATTACAGCCTCAATTCTCCGAGGTATTGATTCATACAACTTGTGAATTGTTTCCAAAGGAATTTTAAGCCATTCTTCAGTTAGAAAACCCTCCAACTCTTTTAGAGACGATGGCGGTGGAAATCGACGTCTTACTTGAATCTCTAAAACTGACCATAAATGCTCAATAATGTTGAGGTCTGGGGACTGTGCCGGCCATACGAGATGCTCAACTTCATTAGAATGTTCCTCATGCCATTCTTTAACAATTCTAGCTGTATGGATTGGGGCATTATCATCTTGAGGTGAAGGTGTTTCCATTATTTTGTCCAATCCCTGTATCTGATGTAAGCAGATGTTTCCAGAAAGGGGCAGGTATTATACATTTTCTTCATCCTGCTCCTTTCCAATCATTAAGATTGGAATGAATGAATAAAATGAAATGAAAATGAAATGAAATAAATAGTATTTTAAATCTCTGAATCAGCCTGTTTCATAAAGCCTAAATGATCAGTAATGTAATTTGAAACTATCCATTTATGCTTTTTTACTCGCAGTTACAGTAAATTAGCAAAAAGATAAAGCAAATGACAGGATTCAAGTACTTTCCACTCAGTGGCGATGATTAAATATACAAAGAAAAGTGCACATTTTCAAGTAGACAGTGGAGTTCTGCAGCGAAAAAACACCGACTTTTGCCGAGAAAAGTAAACACAAATTCAACAATGATTACACTAACAAGCAGCGAGTTGCACTCTGCTGCCAGATGGAGTCAACTCATCACCGTTTCCTCGAAAAATAAAAGCCTCAGATGATAATTACCTGCTGTGTGTTGGTGTGTGTGCACACTGATTAGACTAGAGGAGGAAAGCAGGGCTTCTCCGAACTAACAAACGCTGCTCAATAAATCAATGCACCTACTCAAGACTGGATTAGACCGCAGCCTCGCTTACAGGAATACACACACACACACACAAACCGACACGACGAGCACAAACACTCGTACCGAAGCGTTCATGGGCACAGAATAAATATATGTGCATATGTGCAACACTTTGAGGGGAACATATTCCCCTGTGTGAAGGCATGACAAGTACACAGTAACACCCACACACTTTTGTAGTCGTCGGTTCAAAGTGGAGGATCTTAGGTTTGCCTGGGAGCTGAACCAGCAGCTGCGAAAAACAGAGCAAAGGAAAAGACAAAGCGCACAAGCCACTTCTTTAGAAATGAGTTTGCGCTGCCCTGCCCCTCCAGAGTCATGCATCATCCAAACGGAGAGCGCTACATTAACGCTCCGACCACAGCTATCTCACATCTGCACTCCGACACCGCTGACAAACTGCGAGTCTGCTTTTGTCTCTGCTCCACTATTTGTCCACGCTTTCATCGCTTAGAGTTCAGAGTGGAGAGCGGAGCTGAGGTCCCCAACGAGGGGACGAGAGGGGGGAGTGACCGCCGCTCACCTCCAGCCGGAGACGACAAACTATTACCGTACAATGTTAACAAACCACGAGCATCAATATGTATGTTCTGGAGACGAACGGTGGGACCAGGAGGAGGGAAATAAAGGGTTTTACTGAGGAGTCCTGATGTTCCAGGACTCAGGTCATGATCTGAAGCGGCAGTCAGCAGATCTGGGTGTGTTCGAGCTGACAAATAAGGCCAAAAGTCAACCTGCACAGACGTAAAACAGCAACAAGATCCTCTGTGTGACATGAGGAGGTGAATCCAGTTCCCTTCGACTGGATTTCAGCCGGAAGACTCCAGATTAAGGCTGCGTTCAGACAGCAGGACTGAAAGCACAATTCAGATTTTAAGAACTCAGTCTGAGGACTAGGACATGAGGCTTCACGAACACAAAACTAGTTTTCCTTCTTCATTCTAATCACCTTAAGTGTGTTCTGTATAAAGATAAAACACATTCAGGTACAGAGGAAGGTTCAGTCAGAGGGCATTTCCCCTAAAATTACGAAAATTAAATGGTTAAATATGTTCGGTTGTGTTGACATTTCGTTGACTACAAATGTGTTAGAACACGTTCATCTCACAGATGAGTTCGTTCAGAATCAGCTTTATCACAAACCAACAGACTCCATGTTGTTCACTTCTCACCCTCACTGACACAGTTCAGTTTAATACCGTCGCACATTCTGCTGTGAAATCGGAGAGAAACCGCTACGAAATTACTTGTTCATTTCTTGCACTGTAAATAAAACACACTCATTGGACTTCCTTGTTTCAATTTAACATAATTTCAATGTTTTCTTGTTTCAGTTTAATATCGTTTTGTAAATAGTTAAATCAGTCATACTGTCGGCTAGGTCGGAGTGAACTAGCTCTCTAGTAAGGTGCACACGATGGCAGACAATGCTAATGGAATGGAGGGCTGAATTTATGTTTCAAAAACTTGACAGTTTTTTTGATGTAAGCCGACAATGAGCTTCCCCTGTCTGAAAGACGAGCAGCCGCCACTGCTCTGGGATGAATTTGTGAAATGCAAAAATTACACTGAAGATATTAACAATCAAGGATGTTAAAATAATTTTAGGTCATTTCACTCTAAAGTGGATCAGACCAGTAAAATATTATCATAATAACCTATAAATAATGAGAACTGTAAAATTGTCTCTTTGTTTTAATGTAAAAAAAAAAGTAAAATTAACCAAAAATGTTCACATTTACAGACAAAAAATGTGACTCTCTGAAATGTCTTAACAGAAGTATGTGGAACTGTAATAATATTCTGCCTGTTATTTCATGTTTTGTGTATTTGTAGATCCACTGTGATGTCTAAGTTGTGATGCACATGTATAAATGATAAACTAAGGTGTAATATTGTTAACATTGCACTTATTTTATTAACAAACTTTTTGGTTGTTCATATTTGTTCATGTTATGTTCAAGTACAATTCGTAGATGTAAACATTTTCATTACGGAATTTACTTTTTTCACTCAAAAGTTCTTATCCTATTATTTATATTATTTTACTGGTCCGGCCCACTTTAGATCATATTAGGTTGAATGAGTTTGATAGCCCTGATCTACATGATCAGCAAATTAAATATAGGAAAATCTGTGACTTTCACTGAAAAAATGCAAAATACAGAAAATAATATGATAATAAATGGTGATAAATCACTTCAGAAAGGTTAAATAGAGACTGACACTAAAGTAACACTGGGTCTTTATGGGTTAATTCGACATGTTACCAGATGATGGAATGAACTGAGTTGTTCTTTTCTTTACTGACTTTGTGAAAGTTCGACAATTAAAACTGAATGTTGCTTCAAAAAAACAAATAAAAAAAAAAAATAAAAACAACCCACTTCTTCCTTGACTTTGCTCTTGTGGCTGTATTTTTAAACATAAACACATGCTGATAAATGGGCTGACCTGATATGATGCTGGTGTACTGTATATAATGTATGGCTTTTGCACTACTGTTTGTTGGATGTACTTTCTTGGCTGTACTTTACTTTTATCATCCTGGTGCTTGTGTGGATGATTAACTGCACCGGCCTTTGTGGAGCTCATCAGCCGGTTGCTGTGCATGATACAGAAATATTTTCCATTTTTGTCTGGCGGAAATACAAATGAGGCCGCATCGCTGTTCGACGTAGTTCTTCAGGACTGTTGATGTGCTTTTAACTGCACGTCTCCAACTGGGTGGTTTCATGACATCATTTCTGCTTCGGTGTTTTGTCGTTAAGGTCTATATCTGGACAAAGTGATCCTATGTGTGTGTGTGTGTTTCTATGAAGGTGTGTGTTGAACCGCATTATGTAATAAATTCCCATTATGTAATAAAAGTTCATAATGTAATAAGAATGTCACGTCATCTTGTAATAAGCCGCATTATGTAATAAACTGACGCATTTTGTAATAAACTACCTCAGTGCATTATGTAGTAAATTTTTTTTCGCATTTTACAATTTGAGAAATTTATTACAAAATGCACTTGACATATTTTTATTTTCGTCTTTAAACTGTGTGGTTAAAGTTGTGATTCCATTACCTGTAGCTCCTGTGACTAATTTCTTCTAAATTGCTCTGAAATTATATTAATTTGGATTGTTATTACATCATGAACCATGTTATTACATTTTTTTTAAATACAAATGTGTCAAGTGCATTTAATAACCCTAAACTTTAATCTGAGTTTTTATGAACATCTACCTGTGGTGATTTCTCCCAGACTGCAAAGGAAGCTCAGCTTCCCCTAAAATTATGAAAATTAAATGGTTAAATATGTTCGGTTGTGTTGACATTTTACTGACTACAAATGTGTTAGAACACGTTCATCTCACAGATGAGTTCGTTCAGAATCAGCTTTATCACAAACCAACAGACTCCATGTTGTTCACTTCTCCTCCATTCCCGTGTCTCTGTTTTCTCATTCCATCTCTGCTCAGTGCATTTGTCCGTAGACTCTCAGCGTCCATGCACTTCAATGGGACTGAGTGGAACAGTTTTTTTCATTGCCTCAAAACTGGACGGTAATTGGATAAATGCCACGATGATGTCCCGCCCCCGGACGCCGGGCGTCTCTGGGGGTGAATGGAGCTGTGGGCGGAGCTCGGCCGGACTGGACGCCAGAATCCTACGTGCTGATTGGAGGATCAGTCGAAAGGCTGAATCCCATTTGATTGACAGCTGTTTTCAGATCTACTCCTTCACTGACACAGTTCAGTTTAATACCGTCGCACATTCTGCTGTGAAATCAGAGAAATCACTACGAAATTACTCGTTCATTTCTTGCTCTGTAAATAAAACACACTCATTGGACTTCCTTGTTTCAATTTAACATAATTTCAGTGTTTTCTTGTTTCAGTCACATAATTTAATCATTTCTTGTTCGAGTTTAATATCGTTTTGTAGATAGTTAAATCAGTCAAACTGTCGGCTAGGTCGGAGTGAAAGGAGCATCTGTAGTTTAAAAGGCTGAAGTCTTACACCCACAACACACTGGGCCAAGGCCGTCTGAGCAGCCCAGCTCTGCTGGACATTCAGAGGACACTGGTCCAGTCCTGGAAAAGACGCCTACTGGTACGATAAGGTCACTGAGAATTTTCTTAAAAAGGAACGGAGGGCCGAATGTATGTTTAAATAACTTGACAATGTTTTTTAATGTAAGCCGACAATGAGCTTCCCCTGTCTGAAAGACGAGCAGCCGCCACTGACATCTACATGAGTCATGTCAAACTCATTCTAGTTCAGAGGCCAATTTCAACCCAATATGATCTGAAGTGGGCCAGAGCAGGAAAGTAATGAGTGAATAAAAGTAAAATTACATGATGAAAATGTTATAATGCATGAAAATGTACATGATCAGTAAATTAAACATTGGAAAATACCTGATTTTTCACTTAACTCTTGAATTTCCCTCAGGATCAATAAACTATCTATCTATCTATCTATCTATCTATCTATCTATCTATCTATCTATCTATCTATCTATCTATCTATCTATCTATCTATCTATCTATCTATCTATCTATCTATCTATCTATCTATCTATCTATCTATCTATCTATCTATCTATCTATCTATCTAAACACAAAATACCGAGGCTAATATAATAATAAATGGTGAAAAATCATTTAAAGGTTAAATCTAGAGAAACATTCATTTGAGAACTGCCACAGAAGTACCACTGGGTCTTTAAGGTTAAGAGGGATATTAAACTGAAATTATCATAAAGTCAGGACACTTTTTGTGTTAAGTTTTTCTTCAAATATGTTGATTATCTGGTCTTTTTTTTTTTTTTACTGAATAAGTCATTTCTACATCATAAACATGCTCCGTCCACAAATGTCTACGAACTCCAGATTTGGTACGAACTGGAAGATTCGTACAAACCAATCATTCATACGTAAGAATCTTTGTGATCTTGGCATTAGCGCTCTTTCCTTAAAAATGACAAGATCCAGACTCAAAAAATGAAAAAAAAAAAAAAAAAAAAAACCAGCTGTTTTTGGTCTGTTTTTCCATTTCTGTCAGGTTGTAACTTTCTTTTTTGTTATTAGAAAGAGAAAACGAAAATCAATCTGTTTTTTAAATTTGGTTTAACTGTTCAGACACTGAAAAAAAAAAAAAAAAACGCCTTGAAATTCAATCTTAATTCTTCTATTTTAAGACAAAAAATCAATTAACCACTAGTTTCTGTCTTGTTTCTGAAAAAAAAAAAAAAATCCAATTACCAAAAGATACACTGTGCCACCACGCTGCCCTAAATTCTCTCCATATTCATTTGTGTTGTTTGGTTCGGTGCAGCTTTTATTTCATTTTCCTATTTCTGAAATCTCTTCGTTATTTTCTCTGGTACTTGTAGTTCTTTAACCGCTCTTAGAGGAGGTGGATGAGGGCTCATTAGAACATGATCCATGGGATTACAAGCACAGAGGAGGTTGATCAGGGATAAAAAAAAAAAAATACAATTAGAACGTAAAAATAAATAAATTCAATAATAAAACTGCAAAAACGAGCTATACGTATTATCATTAAGGCTGATTATTATGCTCACACGGAGCCACTTTTTTCTAAATTCTTATGTGATGAAATTTTATGATCTCTTTTATTATAGAATAATGCAAATTATGTTCAGAGCAAAATCAAAAATGCTCCCTGACCCAATACAGAGGTTCTTTTCAATTCAGGACATTCCATATAATCTCAGAGGTGTTTGCAAATTTACTGTACAAAAAGCTAAAAAAGGTATGAAAAGGAGATGTGTGTCCATTATTGGAGTTAAATTTTGGAATGATGCCAACATAAATTTAAAAACATGTCATTCTTTTTTGTTTTTTAAGAAAATGGTTTGTAAAGCTATTTTTGAAGCTTATAAATGCGATTAATTATCTGTTGTTGTTGTTTCTTTGGAGGTTGGTAGCCTAAAAAGTTGTAATATAGGATAGGCTTTGATAAGCAGTCTGCTTCTGCCTATACCTTTTCAGTCATTATTCAACACATTATTCAACACATGATTCCTGATTTTGTGATTCTGTGTTTTTTGTTGTTTTTTTTTTCTTTCTTTTGCGTGAAATGTCAATACTGTGTACAATATTTG
Source organism: Sphaeramia orbicularis (assembly GCF_902148855.1). NCBI lineage: Eukaryota > Metazoa > Chordata > Actinopteri > Kurtiformes > Apogonidae > Sphaeramia > Sphaeramia orbicularis. Next base: position 8,273,106 of record NC_043975.1, on the reverse strand, counting down.
GTGTTGTCATGACTGAATAAACTACTACTACTACTAAAAAAAACCAAAAAAAACGTTTAACATCGGAAAAGTTAAGTATTGTAACAAAAAAACAAAAAAAAAACAAAACGCTGAGGCGTAAAGGACGCAGGGCAAAACAGACGATGTAATGTAGTGTAAAATGAGAGTACATAAAGCAGACTAAACACCGCCTGTTTCCTAAAGAGCTCCCATGAGACGTATCAGTGAAGAAGAGGAAGAGGAGGATGAAGAAGAAGAAGAGGATGAAAGCAGAGACACAGAGGACATGAACGACAGCAGACAAACGGCGTCTGAAAGCCTGTCGTCCAGTAGCCGTCGCAGCCTCTCAAGGGGAAAGAAAAAAAAAAAGGATGGTGGGGGTCGGAGGGAGCGGAGGTGGCGTCTCCCCGTGCTCTCCGCCTGTTGTCATGGCGATCACTTAACAGGCTTTGGCTGCCAGTTTTAATGCACTTTATTTTTGGCAGCGCTGGCATCTGAGCCCAGAGTGGAGGTCGGAGGCGCAGACGCCCGTATCCTCCTCACTCACGCTCACGGTGCAAAAGAACCGAGGAGTCGTCTTCTCCTCTTGACAGACGTGTAACCGACCATTCACCCGGCGCCCGGAAACCGCCGCCATGTCCTTTTCATGCCTTACTTCCTGGTAGACAGGAGTGTGGACGCTGAGGCCACATGTGCCAATGACAGCTCGGAATATTAACAGAGGAAACCCAAACTGACAGATGAACTGTATCCGCTAGTTCAGGGGCCACATACAGACGAATATGGGATAAAGTGGGCGGGACCGGTAAAATAATATAAATAATAGGATAAGAGCTGATAAATAACCCTCTGGTATCCTTTCTAGCAAGGCCCTTACTAAACACCAAGTGTGTCTTTTTGGCACACTTGTGGAATAATGTCAAAAAAATTTTCATACAGTTTGTTTTTAATTCTTTTACACTCTTCACCTCAGTTTGTTTGCCTGGTTCGCTCTGTCACAGCAGATGAATGTGAACAACTGATGTGTGATTATTTGTTATAGGTATTATTTGTGCGAACGTGCTATACGATATTTTGTTCATGCTTTCTTTTCTTATATTCATCATTTCATAGGTCTTATGCATTTCATTGTTGTTGTTGTTGTTTTGGGGTTTTTTTGGAGTTTTGTTTGTTTTGTTTTTTTCTCTCTCTTCTGCCCAGTTTGCTCAGTTCTGGTTGTAGTTATTGTTACCATTATAATTGTCTCCATGGTTGTTGCTGTTTGTTGATACTTTCTTATGAGGGTCTTCACCACCTCCTTCTCTCTTGTTCTCTCCCCTTCTTCTACCCCCCCACCCCCACCCCTCACGTCAGGTCCGGCATCGAAATGTGGTTCAACAAAACTCATAACACTGGGTAACAACACAATGTTTTTTGCAAGTTGTCTAGGTTTTTTCAACTGAATTAGGACCATTTTGCACCGCTAAATCCAAAAATAACATCTGTTTTTCTCAGTCAGGTCAGGTTTTTTTGCTAATTTGATTTTGAAAAATTTGATCTTCTCACAAAATATAATAATTAATACCAAAATAAGATTGGTAAGCACACTTTATGAAACTTGTGACTTGATTCCTGTTAGGTACAATGATGTATTCAGCACAGATGTAGCAGAATACGTCAGGCTTATTTTTGCAAGATCTTCTAGTCGAAGCCATTTCATTCACCTGTAATATTAAAAAAAACATTAATCATAAATTGGCAAAAGTAAAATCTTCAGAACTCGTTTATTGCAAGAAATATGAAAGAATTTTGTATCATATGATGTGAAAATGCCCATAAATGTAAGCAAAAATGTTAAAAAGCCAATATGTAGCATAGTTCAGAAAGTTGACCTGATTGAGCAAAATTAATGTGATTTTTGGATTCAGCACACCAAAATTATCCGAAATCAGCTCAAAAAACTTAAACAATAAATTTGTTGTTGACCAGTGTCATAAACACAGTAGAATATCAAAGGGCGCTTCATATACTTTATGAAGTTACCCTTGGCAAAGAAAATTTGTTCGGCCAGAAGAAGGAGCCAGACTAACATTCTGCTGTTAGGACGCTGGACAGGACAAGTAGAAAAAAAAAAAAAAAAAAGGAGTGTGAGATACTCCCTGGTAAAATGTCCAAATAAAAGAGGATACACAAGCAAAGGTGTTAGAAAAATGGGCAATGATGACTGGGAGTACAGTTGGTGTTGGCTGCTGCCTTATCGGTACAGACAGCTGAGCCCATAAAAAAAAAAAAAAATAAAATAAAATTCTTTTACACTTTTTTTTTATTTCATCAACTTGAACCGTAAATAAAAATACCAAATGCTCAATAACTGTCACATTTTTTAACCCTTTAAATGCTGTGTTTGTAATGGAAACAAACCATTTTTTTTGGATGCAAAAAACAAAAAAAAATTTATTCTTTTCAGTACACTCCATAAAAAGTGGATCTCATATTTGATTTTTTCATCCTGGCATATGTCAATGATTAACTCCAACATTGGTTAATTTGCATTATTATTTTTGGCGCTAGGTCAAATGTTCAAAAATACTAGCATCTGTCACCAAGTGTGTGTAAAATACACACCTACAAATCAAACTATTAAATATTATATATTGATTTATTTTTCTGCTGTAATTTGATTTTATTTCAGTAAATCCAGGTCAGCTCTAATCATACATATCAAATGGAAGAAATAGTGCGTTTTAGGCACACTTGGCAGACAGATGCTAGTCTTGTAATTTTCTTTTGTTTACAATGTGCACATTTTAGTTGATGGCCAGAATTTTAAAGATCATGCAAAAATGAACAACTTTTCAATTCTAACCTTATTTAAATTGTGAAAAATAATATGAAGTTTTTTAAAATGAAGTGCAAAGTGTGCATGAAAGGCCCAACCTGTGCTGCAATATCGATCAATCGGACACAGAATGTGCATTATATAGTAGGATAATAATAATAATAATAATAATAATTATAATAATAATAATAATTATTATTATTATTAACATTTGATTGGCTCCGTGGCAATGGACAACCCCATATTTCGTGCCACAGTACTGTGACTGTAACCATTGCCAAATAATAATTTTCTTCCACAACTAAGCATCTACTTTCTTCACATCTTCCATTAAACTTTACGGAAATATTGATGTTTTTATCTCAAATCAGCATCAACAGGACATCTTACAGCTGTAGACATGATGTATCCCAATATTTTTGTCCATATAGTTTATAAACATCTATATTTCCTTATAGTTTAATAGGAAGAGAGTTGAAAGTGTGATTACCACCCTTATACGTCTGTGGAAATCCATACTGATGATAACTCTGATCCAGTCCACATGAAGAGTTGATTATGGTAAAAATGTCATTGTGGTAAAAAAAAAAAAAAAAAAAAAAAAGTTCAATAAATATCTTGATCAATGTCAAGTCATTGTTTCATTCTGGTTTAAAGACTTCCTGAGTGGAAGTAGAAGGAATCAGAGGGTTATTTGTGGTTATAATGATTCTGCTAAAGGTGTAAGGAGATGAAAATGGCATGAGAGCAAAAACACTCCTGTAGTTTCCATTTTCATGAGTTAATGTTCTTTTTTTTTCCCATTTGCACTAGCTTTTGTAATATTAAATCAAAGTAATGGGAAGGAGTAAAATGTGAGTTCTTATTCAAAAAGATGAAGAGGGTGTAAAAGACGTTTTCTGGGGGTTTAATGGAGAATACTTGCTATGCAGCGGGTCGTTTCAGAAAAAATATAGAGTTTGGGTTTACAATAACTGTGGAGCGTAGGGTTGTGAATTTCCCTACAGGTGCAATAAAGTACACTGTACTGAATATATCAAACGAATGTGATCATATCGTATCACACTGTGTAAGAATTAAAAAACTATTAGAAATATAAAATGTTTGAGATTATATTATCTTGAATACTGTATTTTAATTTTATTTCCATGTATATGTATTCAAGTTCGTAAGAATATATGGATGTCATTTATATTATATTAATTTGGTGTAAGTTTACCTGGTGTGAATGGGTGTGTGCGCTGTTTTAATTCATGTTCTTTATGTATATCAGGGGTGTCAAACTCATTTTAGTTCAGGGGTGTCAAACTCACATTAAGGCCAAATTGATCTTAAGTGGGCCTGTTGAGCCGCATTATGTAATAAATTCCCATTATGTAATAAAAGTTCAAAATGTAATAAGAATGTCACATCATCTTGTAATAAAGCCACATTATGTAATAAACTACCTCAATGCATTATGTAGTAAATTTTTTTGCATTATGTAGTAAGTTATTACAATTTGAGAAATTTATTACAAAATGCACTTGACACATTTTTATTTTCAGGAAAATGTAATGTGCTAAATTAATCTTTAAACTGTGTGATTAAAGTTGTGATTCCATTACCTGTAGCTCCTGTGACTAATTTCTTCTAAATTGCTCTGAAATTATATTAATTTGGATTGTTATTACATCATGAACCATGTTATTACATTTTTTTTACTCACTCAAGGTCAAAGGTCATGGACCCAAATGAAAGTCCATACATGACTTCCTATCAGTGCTCAATAGTAACTATATTGATATCTGTAACTATTTCCATTTTATAAACCATCTAAATACAGACCATTATAAGTAAAAGCACATTTTTGATATTTCAAAAATTTGTAAAAATGCAAAAATCTAAATTTCTCAAAACTGTGAACAAACTTTGTAGACATTGTCCCAAGGAAACTGCATATAATATTTGAAATTAATCCAACCAGTAGTTTCATCAGAGAAGATGTTTGGGGAAATATCAGGAGAACTCATTTTAGTTCAGGAGTCACATCCAAGGAAAATATTAGCAAAATAGCCTTGATTTACTGCAAAATAATAACATTAAATCATGAAAATATTTACATTTACAAACTATCCAAACAAAAAACCTGTGAATAATATGAAAAAATGGAAATTTCTTCAGAAAAATATGTGCAATTTTCACAATATTATGTTAAAATATGTGCATAAAGCATAAAACATTTAATAACGGGCAGAATATTGTTAAAATTGCACTTATTTTTCTTTAAGCATTTCATGTTGTTCATATTTGTTCAGGTTATTCACATTTTATTGTTTAAAGACAGTTTGTTTTTGTTTTTTTTAGTTTTTATTTATATCTAGTAGGATAAGTAGTAAATGGGTATTATCATATTAGTGTATATAGGAAAAAGGATGTGTGATGTTATAATACTACTACTACTGTTATTATTATTATTATTATTATTATTATTATTATTATTGTTATTATTATCATTATTATATTGATATTCATACAAAATAATAATCGCTATATACTAATCATAAGGAATAGAAATTGGGGGTAAGAGTACATAAGTTTTACTTCTTCCTACTCCTTTTCGAGCATGTATAATTCCATTTCATTTGTTTTACTTATATTATTATTATTATTATTATTATTATTATTAATTAAAAAAAAAATAAATAATAATAATAATAATAATAATAATAATTATTATTATTATTATTATTATTATTATTATTCATTCATTTATTTATTTATTTATTTATTTATTTATTTATTTATTGTGCTTTGTTTGCTTATCAATCATTTATGTACCAGTACTTATATTTTGCTGGTTGATTTTTGTTCACTGTCTACATGTTCGAAATAAAGCTTTCATTCATTCATTCATTCATTCATTTGTAATTTTAGTATTTTTTGCACTAAAATGAAAAAAAAAAAGTTCTCATTATTCATAGGCATCATGTAATATATATATTTTTTCACATTAAACCCTGAAGAAAATTTGGAGTCATTATTTCTAAGTTATTATGCTATTATTTGACTTCCAAATTCATCCGATGGGCTGGATTGGAACTTTTGGAACTCTGTTTGTAAAGGACTTTAAAATAAGCACAGTGGACCAAAGTGCAGCACAGAAAAATAAATAAAAACCAAAATAACAGAGTAAAATACAAGAATAGCTAAAAAAAAAAAAAAAAAAAAAACATAAATAAATAAAAATACAGAAGAATAGATCAAACCTGAGTAAAAGAATAAAATGCAAGAATAGATTCAAAAACATAAAAAGCACATGTTTGACACCTGTGGTCTATACGGTCTAAAAAAAAAAATTCAACATCTGAACCGAACACCACCACCTATCATCATCATCATCATCATCATCATCATCATCATCATCTATCCGCCTGGATTTTCAAATGTGCAACAGCCCAAACAATGAGCTAAAAAGAGGAGAAAGAGCCCCGGAGTCAGGAGACGCCTTTGATTCCACGTAGAAAGCCAGAAATATCGACTGATGCGGGTTAAAGGCCTGCAGGAGATCACCTGTGTTTACTGTGGGTGTTTGGACGCAACACACACAGCACTGGGGATTGAGTCAGTGCAGGTGAATGAGGCGGGGGGGGCGGGGGGGCGGTTGCGTCAAACCCTCCGGCACAACTTGGACGAGCTCAACTCCATGAATCATCAACTGGCTCTGGTTCCCGCTCTGACCTTTCAGTCTCGCACTCTTTCAATCTCCCTCTCGCCGTCTCGGTTCCATTTCCTATTATTTCCCAGATCTACTCTCTGTGCGATACCATCTTCTGACAGCTCTTCCCTTTCTATGGATCTCTGTCAACCCGCCGCCAATTTGTTTCTGCTTCCTCTATCTAGATTCTTCTCTGTAATAATGACAGTGAAAAAGTACAATTACATCATGAAAATGTTTATATTTACGCATTATCCTTTAAAAAAAAATGTGAATAACATGAACAACCTGAAGTTTCTTGGTGCAAAACATTACGTTAAATTATGAAAATATTTACATTTACAAACTATCCGAACAAAAATGTATAAGTTTTGTTTTTGTTTGTTTTCTTCCATGACTACTTTGACTTGTTGCATATTTGAAATAAACTTAAAAAAAATTTAAATTAAAATTAAAAATGTGAATAACATGAACAAACTGAAATTTCTTAGTTCAAAACATTACGTTAAATTATGAAAATATTTACATTACTATCCCAACAAAAAAGTGTGGAAAAAACTGAAATTTCTGAAGAAAAATAAGCACAATTTTAACAATATTTTTTTTTTAATCTTTTTTTCTTCTCCCATTTACTTATAATGGCTGAAATTTCAAACGTTTCGGTTCCATTTCCTATTATTTCCCAGATCTTCTCTCTGTGCGATACCATCTTCTGACAGCTCTTCCTTTTCTATGGATCTCTGTCAACCTGCTGCGTATTTGTTTCTGCTTCCTTTATTTCGTCCCTCCCCCTCCTCCTCCCTCTCCTCCCCCTCCTCCACCTTGGTTGTCCTGCTATAATCACCGCTCCTCCTTCCTCTGTCATCCCCCTCTCCTTCCATTCTTTCATTTTCATCCTTTATTGCAGACGGTGTGTTGGTGTGCGTCCTGCTATGTGACAGATTGACTCTCACTCGGCTGATTTTGATGGAGAGGAGAAGATCTACTGGGGCAGAGGAGGCAGCAGGTGACAGGCTACACCCCCCCACCCCCACCCCCACCCCCACCCCCCCGTGGTAAACCGACAGCCTGTACATCAAACCACAATCAGGCAGCTCCAAAATACCACCGCACCCAGAGCACACAAGTGGGTCAAGACCCCCTCAGAACCTGCTGTAGGCCCAGTTTACACCACAACGCTCTGAAGTGAAAAAACAAAAAATATTTCATCAGATGCACCTTTCGTTTTCGACAGCAACAGCGTTTTTCAGGGTTGAAAAAAATCATAAAAAACACTCCACTCTCACCTCAACGTCTAAATCAGTGGCTCCCAACCTTTTTTAGTCTCCTGACCCCATTTTAACATCACACATTTCTGGCGACCCCACACATACAAAACAGAGACTATTTTGCTAAAATTAATTTGTTTTTAATCATGTAATAATTTGCTATACTATGTTGCAAATAAATGAGAATTTTAGACAACATTTAGTCTATGTCGATGGCCAAAAACAAAACTTCCTAACTGCAAATTTTTAGATTTTGAGTTTTCACATTAAAAGGATGACTCCACCTTTTCAGTCTATCTGCAAAATAATCCCACCCTTTCTTATGTCATGAAGGTCACCTGACAACAACAACAAAGACCATTCTATAATAAAACTAAACCATCAATCAATCAATCAATCAATCAAATTTTATTTATAAATAATTTTTTATTTTTAAATTTTTATATTATTTAAATTTTATATTCTCTTTGAAACTCTGCACTGCAACTCTTACTTTAATATGTGTGTGTTTTTACTTTTATTTTATTTTATTTTTTTATTTTATGTGTTAAGTTCTTACTTGCTGTTTTTAATCACCTTTTACATGTTTCTTTTATACTGTTTTAAATGTGTTTCTTTTTGTTTCTTTTATTTCAATGTCCTGTGTGAAGCACCTTGAATTGCCTTGTTGCTGAAATGTGCTATACAAATAAACTTGCCTTGCCTATTTAGTGCCAAATCATAACAAAAGTTATCTCATGACACTTTACATATAGAGTTGGTCAAAAGCAGACTCTAAGTCAGTTTACAGAAACCCAACAGAATCCTCCAGGATCCATGTTTTTTTTTGTTTCCTGAAAAGAGTGACTTTTTTCAGATAGGAGGTTTTGTATTTCGTCCATCGATATAATGTATATTATTCTGGACGGAGGCAGAAAAGCCAGGTGTAGATTACTGCACAAAGTAAGAATTGTATTTTCCTTGGTCAGGATATGTACAGTTAATCCATCTTGTATTTACAAGACTATGAATTATGAAACTATGAATTATGAAAGAGCTGCAGCATCTGAAACCGACCACAATGAACATGTGACAGATAAACAGAACCACAGCGCTACAGTTTCAGACTCACAGTTTGTCATGTCTTTTACGGATTGGGATTGTCTCTGTCAACTCAACATATATTTTTTATTAGTAAGTTTTTATTTTTTATCAATTACTAGAAATTTCAGGTGACCCCACGTGGGGTCCCGACCCCAAGGTTGAAAAACACTGGTCTAAAGGGTTGAAACTTGATACATGTTCCTTTCAACTTACATGTGTTTTTCTTGTTTGTTTTTAATACATACTTGGATTTTCATTTATTTATTTTTGCCATTTAAGGGTAAGGAACCAAATCTGGTCACTTGGTTAACCTTGATTTCCTATATAGAAAACAAAAAATTTTCACAAAAGTTATAAATTCATGTTATGTGTTTTTATCCAATAACAATACGTTTTGAATTTCACCGTATTTCTCTGAGTGTTCTATAAAGGATGAAGCCAAAACTACGTCGAATCAAAAAATGAACATTAAAATTAGCACTAACGTTCCTGTATCTCAGCGGCATGTTTTATTATGAATCAATAATGAGTTGAATTTGTGCGGTTGTCAGGTTCTGTTCTATATTACAGTCCTGTGGTGTTAATGCAGATCAATCTACCAATAGAAATGAAAATCCATATATATCGTCCTGAGACGCAGCAATGCATTTTTGTCCTCTGTAGTGGACGAGAGTTTCACAGCTTTACTTTAAAAGAAAAAAAATTACATAATGTCCATTGAAAAGGACATTATATTAAAAAAAAAACAAAAAACAAAACAATGTATCTGAAAAAACTGTTGCATTGTATTGTTTCCAATTAAGTCAATTATTTAATGTAAAATGGTGAAAATGTTTACTTACTGGGTGGATATGACTTCCTATCAGTGATCAATAGTAACTATATTGATATCTGTAACCATTTACATGATATAAACCACCACAATATTGATCATTATAAGTAAAGGCAAATTTGTAATATTTCTAAAATTCGACAAAAATTCAAAAAGCTGCATTTGCTCAAAAACTGAACAATCTCTGTAGACATCGTCCCATCATGAAATAAAATCCTCATAACTATCATTTGATTCTAAATCGTTTCATACATGCTATTAACTGTTGCTAATTACAATTATGTCCTTGCCTATATCCTCGTGCTTTACATTACACGTGATTTTTTTTTCTATTTCACGGAATTTTCTTCCTATTTTACAAGTACTTTGTTGAAATTGTAGAAATATCGCTTTTATTTTGCGGAAAACTGTCATGAAAACTCAGCTACTGTCTTTCAATGTGCGTGAAAATGACCAAAAATAGTCACTGACTTGCCCGATAAAGGGTTAAATTCATTGTCAGTCCCATTTCTTAGTTCAGAGGTGTCAAACTCACATTAAGCCCAAATTGATCTTAAGTGGGCCGGACCATTAAAACAATAGCGTTATAACCTGTAAATAATGACGACTCCAAATTTTTCCTCTTTGTTTTAGAGCAATCAAAATTAAATTATAAAAAAAAAAAAAAAAATGTACATTTGCAAACTATCCGAACAAAGTTGATGTGAATAACTTGAAAAAAATGAAATTTCTTGAGAAAAACAAGTGAAATAAGTCAATTATTTAATGTAAAATGGTGAAAATGTTTACTTACTGGGTGGATATGACTTCCTATCAGTGATCAATAGTAACTATATTGATATCTGTAACCATTTACATGATATAAACCACCACAATATTGATCATTATAAGTAAAGGCAAATTTGTAATATTTCTAAAATTCGACAAAAAATTCAAAAAGCTGCATTTGCTCAAAAACTGAACAATCTCTGTAGACATCGTCCCATCATGAAATAAAATCCTCATAACTATCATTTGATTCTAAATCGTTTCATACATGCTATTAACTGTTGCTAATTACAATTATGTCCTTGCCTATATCCTCGTGCTTTACATTACACGTGATTTTTTTTTCTATTTCACGGAATTTTCTTCCTATTTTACAAGTACTTTGTTGAAATTGTAGAAATATCGCTTTTATTTTGCGGAAAACTGTCATGAAAACTCAGCTACTGTCTTTCAATGTGCGTGAAAATGACCAAAAATAGTCACTGACTTGCCCGATAAAGGGTTAAATTCATTGTCAGTCCCATTTCTTAGTTCAGAGGTGTCAAACTCACATTAAGCCCAAATTGATCTTAAGTGGGCCGGACCATTAAAACAATAGCGTTATAACCTGTAAATAATGACGACTCCAAATTTTTCCTCTTTGTTTTAGAGCAATCAAAATTAAATTATAAAAAAAAAAAAAAAAAATGTACATTTGCAAACTATCCGAACAAAGTTGATGTGAATAACTTGAAAAAAATGAAATTTCTTGAGAAAAACAAGTGAAATAAGTCAATTATTTAATGTAAAATGGTGAAAATGTTTACTTACTGGGTGGATATGACTTCCTATCAGTGATCAATAGTAACTATATTGATATCTGTAACCATTTACATGATATAAACCACCACAATATTGATCATTATAAGTAAAGGCAAATTTGTAATATTTCTAAAATTCGACAAAAAATTCAAAAAGCTGCATTTGCTCAAAAACTGAACAATCTCTGTAGACATCGTCCCATCATGAAATAAAATCCTCATAACTATCATTTGATTCTAAATCGTTTCATACATGCTATTAACTGTTGCTAATTACAATTATGTCCTTGCCTATATCCTCGTGCTTTACATTACACGTGATTTTTTTTTCTATTTCACGGAATTTTCTTCCTATTTTACAAGTACTTTGTTGAAATTGTAGAAATATCGCTTTTATTTTGCGGAAAACTGTCATGAAAACTCAGCTACTGTCTTTCAATGTGCGTGAAAATGACCAAAAATAGTCACTGACTTGCCCGATAAAGGGTTAAATTCATTGTCAGTCCCATTTCTTAGTTCAGAGGTGTCAAACTCACATTAAGCCCAAATTGATCTTAAGTGGGCCGGACCATTAAAACAATAGCGTTATAACCTGTAAATAATGACGACTCCAAATTTTTCCTCTTTGTTTTAGAGCAATCAAAATTAAATTATAAAAAAAAAAAAAAAAAAATGTACATTTGCAAACTATCCGAACAAAGTTGATGTGAATAACTTGAAAAAAATGAAATTTCTTGAGAAAAACAAGTGAAATAAGTCAATTATTTAATGTAAAATGGTGAAAATGTTTACTTACTGGGTGGATATGACTTCCTATCAGTGATCAATAGTAACTATATTGATATCTGTAACCATTTACATGATATAAACCACCACAATATTGATCATTATAAGTAAAGGCAAATTTGTAATATTTCTAAAATTCGACAAAAAATTCAAAAAGCTGCATTTGCTCAAAAACTGAACAATCTCTGTAGACATCGTCCCATCATGAAATAAAATCCTCATAACTATCATTTGATTCTAAATCGTTTCATACATGCTATTAACTGTTGCTAATTACAATTATGTCCTTGCCTATATCCTCGTGCTTTACATTACACGTGATTTTTTTTTTCTATTTCACGGAATTTTCTTCCTATTTTACAAGTACTTTGTTGAAATTGTAGAAATATCGCTTTTATTTTGCGGAAAACTGTCATGAAAACTCAGCTACTGTCTTTCAATGTGCGTGAAAATGACCAAAAATAGTCACTGACTTGCCCGATAAAGGGTTAAATTCATTGTCAGTCCCATTTCTTAGTTCAGAGGTGTCAAACTCACATTAAGCCCAAATTGATCTTAAGTGGGCCGGACCATTAAAACAATAGCGTTATAACCTGTAAATAATGACGACTCCAAATTTTTCCTCTTTGTTTTAGAGCAATCAAAATTAAATTATAAAAAAAAAAAAAAAAAAATGTACATTTGCAAACTATCCGAACAAAGTTGATGTGAATAACTTGAAAAAAATGAAATTTCTTGAGAAAAACAAGTGAAATAAGTCAATTATTTAATGTAAAATGGTGAAAATGTTTACTTACTGAGTGGATATGACTTCCTATCAGTGATCAATAGTAACTATATTGATATCTGTAACCATTTACATGATATAAACCACCACAATATTGATCATTATAAGTAAAGGCAAATTTGTAATATTTCTAAAATTCGTCAAAAATTCAAAAAGCTGCATTTGCTCAAAAACTGAACAATCTCTGTAGACATCGTCCCATCATGAAATAAAATCCTCATAACTATCATTTGATTCTAAATCGTTTCATACATGCTATTAACTGTTGCTAATTACAATTATTTCCTTGCCTATTTCCTCGTGCTTTACATTACATGTGATTTTTTTCTATTTCATTGAATTTTTCTTCCTATTTTCAAGATGTTTTTACTCAGTTAAAAGATTTAAATCAGCCTTGTTAGTAATTTCCTGCTAATTTTCACTTCTTTTATTCCATTGATGACACTGTCCTTGTGGAATAAGTCGCCACAGTTAGTGATTACATCTATAACAGATTCAACTGAGCTAAAAAATGAACTAATTCAGCTGCAGTTTGAAGGCAAACATTAATCTTCACTTCTATGATTTTATGTTTTTTTTTTGTTGAATTATATACTTGTTCTTTTGAGCCTGTCTTTTTTTTTTTTTTTTTTAATAATGTTTTTTAACATAGAAACCTTGAAAGTTTCATGCTGAGCCCATCTTAACTTTTCAGTCTAAAATAAAAAAAAAAAGAATAAATTAAAAAAACACTTCATCACACTTATAAAGACATTTTGAAGTTACAAGAAGCGCTATTTAACCAACGATAATAAGACGAAATGAAGTAAATTTTCTGAGTTGAAAAGATGAAGGGAATTCTGAAGTTGTTGCTTAATTAAAACTCCATATGTTCTGATTTAACCCTTTATAGTTCACTCACAGAAATACTCTGAAATTCTAAATTTCAACTTTAGTGTGTTATTGGAGGACAGAACAAGACTTTATCACTTTTGTGAAATTTTTTTTACAGTTTTTTGATGTTATGTAGAAAATCAAGGTCAATGAAGTTACTATATTTGGTTCCTTACTGGTAAGAGACCAAAAAAGGTCACTCACAGAAATACTCTGAAATTCTAAATTTCAACCTTAGTGTGTTATTGGAGAACAGAACAAGAGTTTAGTACTTTTGTGAAATCTAAAAAAAAAAAAATGTTATTGTTAAGGAGAAAATCAAGGTCAACAAAGTTACTATATTTGGTTCTTTGTTCTTTACCGGTAAGAGACCAAAAAAGGTAACTCATAGAAATACTCTGCAATTCTAAATTTCAACTTTAGTGTGTTATTGGAGGACAGAACAAGAGTTCAGTACTTTTGTGAAATTTTTAAGAATTTTTTGATGTTATGTAGAAAATCAAGGTCAATGAAGTTACTATATTTGGTTCCTTACTGGTAAGAGGCCAAAACAGGGCACTCAAAAACAATACCAGGTCTCCCTTGCAAAAGAGATTCCTAATCTCAATGGGACTTCCTGGTTAAATAAAGGTATAATAATAATAATAATGATAATAATAATAATAATAATAATAATAATAATAATAATAACAATAATAATAATAATAATAATAATAATAATAATAATAATAATAATAATAATAATGATAATAATAATAATAATAATAATAAGTTACCATATTTGGTTCCCTACTGGTAAGAGGCCAAAACAGGGCACTCATAAAAATACTCTGAAATTCTAAATTTCAACCTTAGTGTGTTATCGGAGGACAGAACAAGACTTTATTACTTTTGTGAAATTTGTAAGAATTTTTTGATGTTATGTAGAAAATCAAGGTCAATGAAGTTACTATATTTGGTTCCTTACTGGTAAGAGGCCAAAACAGGGCACTCAAAAACAATACCAGGTCTCCCTTGCAAAAGAGATTCCTAATCTCAATGGGACTTCCTGGTTAAATAAAGGTATAATAATAATAATAATAATAATAATAATAATAATAATAATAATAATAATAATAATAATAAGAAGAAGAAGAAGAAGAAGAAGAAGAAGAAGAAGAAGTTACCATATTTGGTTCCTTACTGGTAAGAGGCCAAAACAGGGCACTCATAGAAATACTCTGAAATTCTAAATTTCAACCTTAGTGGACAGAACAAGACTTTATTTCTTTTGTGAAATTAAGAAAAAAATGTTATTGCTACATAGAAAATAAGGATCAATGAAGTTACTACATTTGGTTCCCTACCTGTAAGTGGAAAAAAAAAAAAAAAATCCAATAAATGTTACGTGGAATTTTCGCACTTGGCAAATTCATCCCGCGGACCAGACTGGAACCTTTGGCGGGCCGGTTTTGGCCCCTGGGCCTTATGTTTGACACCTGCGCCTTTGTTGTTTAACTAGTTTTTCCTCATAGACATCAAGGATAAAATTAAGACGACCTATTTTCTTTAGCGAGCAATCACGCAGACGTCCCCCGACTGAAGATGAGTTACAGTTTAACAAAACAATCCAGCTTTATCTCCGACAGTAAAACTCTTAAAAGACATGACTGACACCGAATAGATGCCAGAATGGGAATTGTATTACACGGAAAATAGCTTTCAGCTCCACTCTGACAGGCACTTTCTCACTTTAACAGCTCGTTCAAAGGGAAACAAACAAACAAAAAAAAAATGCATCTAAAAAATGTTGCATCATGATGTTTCCAAAATGGGCAATTATTTAAAGACAAAAAGCCAAAACCTGTTCTTTCCTGGGTCTCAGGAAGCTAAATATCTTCTGAATAAAACCATATTTTTCAAAGAAAATTCAACATGCATTTCAACTGTAGCCTAATTTTTGAGTAATAAAATCAATCTAAAAAAAATCTAGATACCTTTTTTTATAATTCATTCATGAAAGGGTTAAACTCAGAAAATTTAGAGTCATTATTTATAGGTTATTATGCTATTATTTTTAATCCAGATCACATCGGTCTGTATGTGGAACCTGAACTAAAACCACTTCGACATCCTTGATTGTTAATGTGTTACGTGGAATTTTCGCACTTGGCAAATTCATCCCACCGGCCAGACTGGACCCTTTGGCGGGCCGGTTTTGGCCCGCGGGCCACATGTTTGACACCTGTGTTCTAATTAATTAATGAAAGATTGTATTTCAGTTACATACAAGAACAAAACATCTTTCGTAAACATTTTTCCTCATAATCAGTAGCCGAAAAAAAGAATAAACTGATGATAATCCTGAAAATCCCATCAAAACGATACCAAAAATACTAACTCAACATTTAATTATACTCCTTAATTATGTTATCTTGAAATAATTTTACATTATTATCTTTAACCCTTTATCAGGCAAGTGACTATTTTTGGTAATTTCCTCAAATGTTGAGTATGGGGCCAACCTGAACTAAAACGGCTTTGTCATCGTTGATTGTTAATATGTTACGTGGAATTTTCGCACTTGGCAAATTCATCCCGCGGACCAGACTGGAACCTTTGGCAGGCCGGTTTTGGCCCGCGGGCCGCATGTTTGACACCTGTGATGTATATTATTATTTACTTTGTTTACTTTTCATTATAAAACTTGAATATTAATGAAAAATATTGTGAGGGAAAAAAAAGTTTGAGATTAAAATAAGCAGTAAAGTCGTGTAAAACAACATGACATTGAACATTTTTGTATTTGCCTTTCAACGTAAACAAATAATCCTAAACACAATGTGATCATCCATCATCATTTATGATCGAAAAATATTATTAAAATAATATTATTTTCCTTTTTTTTTTATTATTATTATTTTTTTCGCTCAGTTTTGGTCTCCTCCTGTTTGACACCTGCGTCTTAGTTGTTTAACTGTAGTTTTTCCTTTATTTTTAATCCAGATCACATCGGTCTGTATGTGGAACCTGAACTAAAACCACTTTGACATCGTTGATTGTTAATATGTTACGTGGAATTTTCGCACTTGGCAAATTCATCCCGCGGACCAGACTGGAACCTTTGGCGGGCCGGTTTTGGCCCGCGGGCCGCATGTTTGACACCTGTGATGTATATTATTATTTACTTTGTTTACTTTTCATTATAAAACTTGAATATTAATGAAAAATATTGTGAGGGAAAAAAAAGTTTGAGATTAAAATAAGCAGTAAAGTCGTGTAAAACAACATGACATTGAACATTTTTGTATTTGCCTTTCAACGTAAACAAATAATCCTAAACGCAATGTGATCATCCATCATCATTTATGATCGAAAAATATTATTAAAATAATATTATTTTCCTTTTTTTTTTTATTATTATTATTTTTTTCGCTCAGTTTTGGTCTCCTCCTGTTTGACATCTGCGTCTTAGTTGTTTAACTGTAGTTTTTCCTTTATTTTTAATCCAGATCACATCGGTCTGTATGTGGAACCTGAACTAAAACCACTTTGTCATCGTTGATTGTTAATATGTTAAGTGGAATTTTCGCACTTGGCAAATTCATCCCGCGGACCAGACTGGAACCTTTGGCGGGCTGGTTTTGGCCCGCGGGCCGCATGTTTGACACCTGTGATGTATATTATTATTTACTTTGTTTACTTTTCATTATAAAACTTGAATATCAATGAAAAATATTGTGGAAAAAAAAGTTTGAGATTAAAATAAGCAGTAAAGTCGTGTAAAACAACATGACATTGAACATTTTTGTATTTGCCTTTCAACGTAAACAAATAATCCTAAACACAATGTGATCATCCATCATCATTTATGATCGAAAAATATTATTAAAATAATATTATTTTCCTTTTTTTTTTTTTTTTTATTATTATTATTTTTTTCGCTCAGTTTTGGTCTCCTCCTGTTTGACATCTGCGTCTTAGTTGTTTAACTGTAGTTTTTCCTTTATTTTTAATCCAGATCGCATCGGTCTGTATGTGGAACCTGAACTAAAACCACTTTGACATCATTGATTGTTAATATGTTACGTGGAATTTTCGCACTTGGCAAATTCATCCCGCGGACCAGACTGGAACCTTTGGCGGGCCGGTTTTGGCCCGCGGGCCGCATGTTTGACACTTGTGTTCTAATTAATTAATGAAAGATTGTATTTCAGTTACATACAAGAACAAAACATCTTTCGTAAACATTTTTCCTCATAATCAGTAGCCGAAAAAAAGAATAACCTGATGATAATCCTGAAAATCCCATCAAAACGATACCAAAAATACTAACTCAACATTTAATTATACTCCTTAATTATGTTATCTTGAAATAATTTTACATTATTATCTTTAACCCTTTATCAGGCAAGTGACTATTTTTGGTAATTTCCTCAAATGTTGAGTATGGGGCCAACCTGAACTAAAATGGCTTTGTCATCGTTGATTGTTAATATGTTACGTGGAATTTTCGCACTTGGCAAATTCATCCCGCGGACCAGACTGGAACCTTTGGCGGGCCGGTTTTGGCCCGCGGGCCGCATGTTTGACACCTGTGATGTATATTATTATTTACTTTGTTTACTTTTCATTATAAAACTTGAATATTAATGAAAAATATTGTGAGGGAAAAAAAAGTTTGAGATTAAAATAAGCAGTAAAGTCGTGTAAAACAACATGACATTGAACATTTTTGTATTTGCCTTTCAACGTAAACAAATAATCCTAAACACAATGTGATCATCCATCATCATTTATGATCGAAAAATATTATTAAAATAATATTATTTTCCTTTTTTTTTTTTTATTATTATTATTTTTTTCGCTCAGTTTTGGTCTCCTCCTGTTTGACATCTGCGTCTTAGTTGTTTAACTGTAGTTTTTCCTTTATTTTTAATCCAGATCGCATCGGTCTGTATGTGGAACCTGAACTAAAACCACTTTGACATCATTGATTGTTAATATGTTAAGTGGAATTTTCGCACTTGGCAAATTCATCCCGCGGACCAGACTGGAACCTTTGGCGGGCCGGCTTTGGCCCGCGGGCCGCATGTTTGACACCTGTGATGTATATTATTATTTACTTTGTTTACTTTTCATTATAAAACTTGAATATCAATAAAAAATATTGTGGAAAAAAAAGTTTGAGATTAAAATAAGCAGTAAAGTCGTGTAAAACAACATGACATTGAACATTTTTGTATTTGCCTTTCAACGTAAACAAATAATCCTAAACACAATGTGATCATCCATCATCATTTATGATCGAAAAATGTTATTAAAATAATATTAATTTCCTTTTTTTATTTATTTATTTATTTATTTTTTGCTCAGTTTTGGTCTCCTCCTGTTTGACACCTGCGTCTTAGTTTTTTTAACTGTAGTTTTTCCTCACAGACGTCAAGGATAAAATTAAGACGACCTATTTTCTTTAGCGAGCAATCACGCAGACGTCCCCCGACTGAAGATGAGTTACAGTTTAACAAAACAATCCAGCTTTATCTCCGACAGTAAAACTCTTAAAAGACATGACTGACACCGAATAGATGCCAGAATGGGAATTGTATTACACGGAAAATAGCTTTCAGCTCCACTCTGACAGGCACTTTCTCACTTTAACAGCCCTGTAACAGCTCGTTCAAAGGGAAAAAAAAAAAAAAAAAAAAGGCAGAAATAAAACGGTGGAGTGCAGCAGGTCTAGCCGTCGTCTCCACAGGCTGTCTGTTCTGCACGTCCCGACGCAAAACAGACAGCGAACGCACCGCGGCGACGTATACGTAATCAGACGGAGACTCTTCGGCGTACGCGTTGGGGATCATGTCAAAGCAGCAGGAGGCAGAGTGCTCTTAATTTCACTCCTCCATTAATTAATCCCCCTCATTTCCTTTCCTCTGCTTCCTCTGGTTGTTGCTAAACTGATGTGTGTGTGTTTATGTGTGTGTGTGTACAGTGGAAGTGTGTGTTTGTGTGTTGATTCAAGAAGACATTTGCACAAAGACACAGCTGTCGTTGAATTACCTGCCAAAGAATTAAATATATGCCAAGCGAACACATATAAACAC
Source organism: Sphaeramia orbicularis (assembly GCF_902148855.1). Classification (NCBI taxonomy): domain Eukaryota; kingdom Metazoa; phylum Chordata; class Actinopteri; order Kurtiformes; family Apogonidae; genus Sphaeramia; species Sphaeramia orbicularis. The sequence continues at coordinate 8,253,311 of NC_043975.1, read as the reverse complement.
ATCTTGATGATATACATTTTGGCAGCTGATAATGAGCCTGTTTTCTGATCTTTGATGTTCCGCTCATTTGTTAACACTGATTTTTATCAAACTGAGGATTTAGCAGCGAAAGAAACAAACTAAATCAGGGGTGTCGAACTGAAGTGGGCCGGATTATTAAGCCTTAGGGGTCTGGGACTATTTTGGCCGTTTTTGATTTATATACTATATAAAGAAATGTTTATTATACCCATGTTTGGGATCTTTTTTTTCAGCACAACTTCATCTATATAATCTGTCTATTATTTTTTCACTTCAACCTACTATTAGAGATGCGTATTGGCAAGAATCGGACCAACAGAGGATTCGGTTGGGTTTCTGTAAATTGGTTTAGAGTCTGGTTTTGACCAACTCTATTGTAAAATGTCATGAGATAACTTTTGTTATGATTTGCTGCAATATAAATACAATTTGATTTGATTTGACCATATGATACAAATCACAATACTGGGATCACGATACAATATATCACGATACTGTTAAAAAGGTAATTGTTTATTGGTATTGTTTCTTTTTTAACCCTTAGGGATCTGAGACTATTTCGGCCATTTTTGATCACTTTCGATTTTGCCTTTATATACTATATAAAGAAATGTTTATCATACCCATGTTTGGTATCTTTTTTTTCAGCACAACTTCATCTATATCATCTGTCTATTATTTTTTCACTTTTACCTACTATATCAACATAAAAGGCCAAAAAACACACAAAATATATAAAATCCGATTTGAAAAATTAATCTAATTTATTGCACAAATAACACAAAGATGCTTAACGAACCTTTTCAAAGACTTTAGAAGTGAATATCAGTTCCAGATATTAGGTATATAAAATTCAAATTGGAATAAATTAAAACTATACTCAAATATTTGACGTGAAAGCATGTCTTTACATAGAAGTTTTCTACGGTTTTTATATATGTCTATGGTTTTTTCAGGTGGGGGTCATCCTCACCCTTACCTGTAATGCTAATACAGTCTGTGGATCATAATCTGCAGATTCGACCAGTTTTTTATGTTTTGAAAAAGGACAAAAATTGACGAAGGTATAGTCAGAAGTATAACACCCCCACCACCACCAACCCCACCTCATTTTCATACTTTTACTCACGTTTATTTGATCCAGTTTCTAAACGTCATATCTCTTGTTGTATTTGCTCTATCATCATCAAATAAAAAGTGGGAGAGTGTTTCAAGTCCACACTTTTGAATGAAATTGTCCCCACATTTGACAATTTGGCGGGCCACATGTTTTAGACCGCTGCACTAGATGATCGACTCTTTGTATGAAAAAAGAAAAAAAAAAACAAAAAACCTAGAAACAAAGGTGCATGATTTTAATTTGCCGGAAAAATTGTGAGAAAGCAATTTGTTTATAAAGTGATTTTTTGCATAATTATTTCATTTCTTGTCATGAATTACATTTACAGCAATAAGAGACTTTGGTCATTTCATAATACAACTAAAAATAATCAACTTACTACCTACAAAAGTTCAAGAAGCAGATGTATGAACTTGATTTCAGCTACAATTCTTCTGTTTCTTGCACGAAAGCTACTTGTCTTTAAGTGATTTATGCAGATTTAGTTGATTTCTTCATGCAAATTCAATTTACAGCAACATGATACTGAAAAATATCACAAAATATGAGTGAAAACTATGGATTTTTTACTTCAAAAAAGTCAGAAAAAAACAAAAACAAAACATCAACAGGCTACATTTCAGTCGTAGATTGTTGGTCTTAATGTTAATGACACAGCTTGTTTTTGGTATGATTTTTACATGTTTAGTTAATTTCTTCATCCAAATTCCTCCCACAGCAAAATTAGACATCACACAAAAATCACAAAATAGTGAAATTACCAACTCTATATCCCATAAAAGCCTTTAAACACTATTCAACCTGTATTAATTTGAATGGATTTTCCTAAACTGTCAGTAAAATCACGAGAAATCAACTTATTTTTATGTGATTTATGCAGATTTAGTTGATTTCTTAATGCAAATTCAATTTACAGCAATATGAGACCAAAAAAAAATCACAAAATATGAGTGAAAACACTGATTTCTTTACTTCAAAAAAGTCTGGAAAAAAAAAAAGATAAACAAGCTAGATTTCAGTCGTAGATTGTTGGTCTTAATGTTAATAACACAGCTTGTTTGCGGTATGATTTTTACATGTTTAGTTAATTTCTTCATCCAAATTCCTCCCACAGCAAAATTAGACATCACAAAAAAAATCACAAAATAGTGAAATTACCAACTCTATATCCCATAAAAGCCTTTAAACACTATTCAACCTGTATTAATTTGAATGGATTTTCCTAAACTGTCAGTAAAATCATGAGAAAGCAACATATTTGTACGTAATTTATGTGTATTTAGTTGATTTCTTAATGCAAATTCAATTACAGCAATATGAGACTGAAAAAAATCATAAAATATGAGTGAAAATAATGGATTTTTTTACTTTAAAAAGTCTGGGAAAGCAAAGATAAACAAGCTAGATTTCAGTCTGTTGGTCTTAATGTTAATAACACAGCTTGTTTGCGGTATGATTTTTACATGTTTAGTTAATTTCTTCATCCAAATTCCTCCCACAGCAAAATTAGACATCACAGAAAAATCACAAAATAGTGAAATTACCAACTCTATATCCCATAAAAGCCTTTAAACACTATTCAACCTGTATTAATTTGAATGGATTTTCCTAAACTGTCAGTAAAATCACATGAAAGCCACTTATTTGTATGTGATTTATGTGTATTTAGTTGATTTCTTAATGCAAATTCAATTACAGCAATATGAGACTGAAAAAAAATCATAAAATATGAGTGAAAATGATGGATTCTTTACTTCAAAAAAGTCTGAGAAAAAAAGATAAACAAGCTAGATTTCAGTCGTAGATTGTTGGTCTTAATGTTAATAACACAGCTTGTTTCTGGTATGATTTTTACATGTTTTGTTAATTTCTTCATCCAAATTCCTCCCACAGCAAAATTAGACATCACAAAAAAATCACAAAATAGTGAAATTACCAACTCTATATCCCATAAAAGCCTTTAAACACTATTCAACCTGTATTAATTTGAATGGATTTTCCTAAACTGTCAGTAAAATCATGAGAAAGCAACATATTTGTATGTGATTTATGTGTATTTAGTTGATTTCTTCATGCAAATTCAATTTACAGCAATATGAGACTGAAAAAAAATCATAAAATATGAGTGAAAATGATGGATTCTTTACTTCAAAAAAGTCTGAGAAAAAAAGATAAACAAGCTAGATTTCAGTCGTAGATTGTGGGTCTTAATGTTAATAACACAGCTTGTTTGCGGTATGATTTTTACATGTTTAGTTAATTTCTTAATCCAAATTCCTCCCACAGCAAAATTAGACATCACAAAAAAATCACAAAATAGTGAAATTACCAACTCTATATCCCATAAAAGCCTTTAAACACTATTCAACCTGTATTAATTTGAATGGATTTTCCTAAACTGTCAGTAAAATCATGAAAAATCAACTTACTTTTATGTGATTTATGTGTATTTAGTTGATTTCTTCATGCAAATTCAATTACAGCAATATGAGACTGAAAAAAATCATAAAATATGAGTGAAAATGATGGATTCTTTACTTCAAAAAAGTCTGAGAAAAAAAGATAAACAAGCTAGATTTCAGTCTGTTGGTCTTAATTTTAATGACACAGCTTGTTTTTGGTATGATTTTTACATGTTTAGTTAATTTCTTCATCCAAATTCCTCCCACAGCAAAATTAGACATCACAAAAAAATCACAAAATAGTGAAATTACCAACTCTATATCCCATAAAAGCCTTTAAACACTATTCAACCTGTATTAATTTGAATGGATTTTCCTAAACTGTCAGTAAAATCACATGAAAGCCACTTATTTTTATGTGATTTATGTGTATTTAGTTGATTTCTTCATGCA